>NW_027112846.1:118219-136402 GCF_000696795.3 Halyomorpha halys | reverse complement strand
TACCAATTGATAATTGGGAGTATATTAACAATATACACAGCAAATACATATTTACTGGTTTAATTATTTTAGCTGTGATCATATTTTGTTTATATCCATCTTCCCCAATTATTAATCTACCAGTCAGCTATATACACCTCATTATATTACAATGTTTTGGGGAGTAAATTACAACATACTGATCAAGTTTTGTATATATGAATCCTACATAGTGAGAGTACTGTTGTATGACATATTATATAATTATTCAATACTATTGTACCAACAAAATTGAATTATTATTGGGGTTCCTATTACAAACATTATTTAGTTAATTAGTGTGAAATTAATAAAATATGCTGTTTTACAGTAAATAGTTGATTTTGATGATACATTCAATAATAAATCTATTTAAAGAAAATTCAGGGATATTAAAATTAAATGTTACAAATTCAGTATTTTTTGTGATGTTTTATGTTTTTTAAAGTTTAATTTCAAGTTTATAATTATTGTTGCTATGAATTTCCACTAGATGTTGAAAAATTATTTAATCATCAATACAAAAGCTTTACCATTTCAATGAAGATAGAAATGTATAAACATATACCCAATTTATTATTTATTAATTTCTACTTGCCTTTTGTTTCTCCATACATAGAATGGGGCACTGAAGAATGAAGGTTTGTTCGAGATTGCTGTAAACAAATTTAGATATTAATTATAAAAGAAATGTAGATATATTTATGTAATATTTAACAACAAAAAATATCACTTTAATACAGTCATTTAGGTTTCATTTGAATAATAAATTCACATAAATAACCTTTTTACAAGTGTAAGGGCACCTTTATAACTTGTAAAAAGTTATTTTTGTTTTCCTTATAAGCAGTATTTTGAAAGTGGAAATATTTTAACATTACATAATAGTCTTATACTTAAGTTTTGGAGATACATAAGGGGATAAATCCAAAACTGATTTTTTTTAAACAAAAATATGCATAAGCAAGGGGTTCTATCTCCCCCTGGAACTCCTACATCAGACCTTAAAATGTACTAAATCCTATCAAATTCTTTGTCCAATGTTTGGACTGATCTTCCAGAATCATCACTAATCATATGAATCATTAAATAGATTCACAAATATATACAAAAATTACTAGAATATTAACAGATCATAGCAAGTCGACATCAATATAAAGATGAAATTAGTTCTTAGCAATTATGAAAGCTGATTATTGGAAAAGATAAGAGTGTTAACTACACTTAAAATAAAAAGAAATTCAAATTAAGTGACAAAGCCATCAGTAAATCTTTCTACCAAGAAAAGAGAACTAGGAGAATCCATTGTTTTTGGCAGAGGTGTATTGCTTTAAACTAAGTTAGAACCAGGAAAAAAATATATATATGAAAAAGAAAACATCACTGTCTTTGAGATATTATTGTTAGATATCAATTATAATAAATAAATTGTCCTATTTTGAAAAACTAAAACTTTTACTATGCAGAAACCCAATACTCTTCAAGAAGTTTAGGATGTAATTCTATCCTGATGGGAGGATGTTTCACATGGTTTGTGATAACAGTTTGTTTAGAATACTAGAGGCTATTATTTCAGTTATAAAAGGCTTGCTCAAAAAAAGGTGACCAAGAACATAGGCAAGTATTAATCTCTCTTTTCTACAATGTGATGGACTAAATTGTTATATAATGCAACACAAGTTACCTTAAGATATAATATCCACAATTACCGAAATCTAGCCAGGATAAGCTATACCATGATATCTCTGATATGTGTGATAAAAATAACTATGACTGCCTTAAAAACTCCTAGTCAAAATGTTTTGAATTTTAAAAGAAATAACAAAACATATAGGTAGTTTATTTAATTATACAAATATTTTGTGTGAGTATTGTATCTAACTATACATAAACATACATGGACAAACATAAGTATTATAACAAATATAGGAAGTACATTTTTTGTTTAAGTACAAATAAGTTTATTTCAATAATTATTTTTCCTGATGTATCTTTATAATATATTATCAATTTTTTTTTATGTAATATGTATAACAATCGATATATGACTTGTGATTAGGTAAGATAGTATGAATAATAAACATAAGTTTTGATTTTAGAGATTAATTGCCCAAATACCTTTTAATCAATTCAGTATAATTATATTTTTATCTTTTTAATGTATTTTGCTAAATGAATCTGATAATTTTATTAACTTGTCATTATTTTGCTAGAGAGTATTTAGAGGATAAAGACATCTTTTGTAACTATTACCTAATTAAATTATAATTACTTTTTTCACATAAAGAATTTCACCAAAATGGAAAAATAAAAAAAAATTAATATAGGGTAAGGTAGTTTATGAAGAATAATTATATTAAAATAAGAGTATGAATAAATGTAATATCACAATAATATACTGTAATAAGGTTTGTTTGTAATTGCAATTCAAAATATTTTTATTGTCATGTTTTCTTGTGGTACTTTTGGTTAAAAGGTAGAATGTATATTTTTTTATAGTTTGCCATGTACTGAGGTTCTCCTATTCTTAGTTATTTTTGAGAATCTCTAATGCCAATGGTGGGTCCAAAGGAGGAGTGTGGGAGATGCAGGTCTCCCCTAAAGAAAAAGAAAAGTTTGATTTTCGGAGTAGTTTTAGATTACATTCTCCATACTAAGGAAGATTAAAATCTAAAATGTCACAACTAAACAAAAATTTCATTTTAATAGCCTAAAATACTTGATACTGCATATATATGTGTGATCTTATATAACTCAATATCAGTTCTAATTAGTGATTATATGAAACTAAAAATTGAAAAAAATATCTGAATATATATAATTTTTTTTAGTAAAATATGAAAATGTAAAATGAATTGTGCTTCAGAAACCAGATTTTTTTCTCTGACCGATGCCATAAACTCACATTTGAACTGGGTAGAGTCAGTGTCAGTTATTTATAGTTTTCACTCAGGCAGTTGTTTATAGTTAGTTTTGAACAAACATTTTCTGATAAATAAAAAATTTGGAAAGTTAAGGCAGTTGTATAGATTGTCACCTGGGCAACCTCAATTTCTTTTCAATTCTTAAAATTTTATTAATCTGATAAATCAGGCAGATTGAAATTTCCTTCAAATAATGGGTTACCAATTGATAATTGGGAGTATATTAACAATATACACAGCAAATACATATTTACTGGTTTAATTATTTTAGCTGTGATCATATTTTGTTTATATTAGTTATTTATCAATAATTATTGCACCAGTAATTTTATCTATCACCTTAAAATCATTTTGGTTTTTCACTTTTTGATGGATAGAATATTTATTTCTTACTGACAGGTAAATCCTGGAATAATTTTGCATCATTCAATGAGTATTGATGTTGTTTTATACATTAGGACTTTTTACCGAATTTAAGGGAAGTAAGGTCTCATAAACTATAAGCAAATAATAAGAAATGAAACATTTTATTGTAGTGGAGTAATTAAAGAATTGAAAATATCTACCCGTTCATTGTTGTCTTCTTCTGCTGTCGAAATGTCTGTGTACGGTGATGGTGCATCGCCAAGAGAAGGGTCAGGTTTAATGTTCTGAAAAGAATAATTTAACATATATAAATTTTTAAAATCATACAATATCGAATCATTCAAGTATGCCTTGCATATCTAACTATTTGAAGAGCTATTGATGGATTAAAATGTTTTTAAGGATAGGTTTGTGGTACAAATAAAAGATTAAGGACAGTAAAATTGGAAGTCATCATTGGAATGCCTTGAAGTGATGTAACTGTTTGTTGTTAATGTAACATGAGATTTTCTCTGCATTTATATATTCTTATTTTTTCGGTACCGACAATATGTGATATGGTGAAACATTTACCAATATTTTAGTGATTTAAGACTTTTTTTTTGGGTATTTTCACAAAACCACCATGACGAACTCGACTTATTTCTACATGATAAACACATTGACATAGCCCTACTGACTCAAACTCATTTCATTTGTGTGAAACTCATTTCACTCAATGGACAATAGTACCAAACCAACAGACCAATAGACAATAGTACCAACACCTTTCTAAAACCTTTATTCTGCATCCCAATATCCTAAACCCAATTCACCTTGAATATATTGAAGCAGAAGTAAATATTCCACTCCGAATGACCCTACCACCTAAAGCATTTCATCTTTCCGAAATATCCAGCATCATTCAGAGATTACCTACCTACAAAGCTCCTGGATACAACCTTCCATTCAATTCCTCACCTACATATATAACGCTATTCTCCGTTCCACATTTTTTCCTGACCCATGGAAATTATCTATAGTCAAAATGATACCCAAACCCCAAAAGCCACTAGAACACCCATCCTCTTACCATCCTATCTCTTTATAACTGATCATGAGCAAATTCCTTGAAAAACTCATTTTGAAATGACTATACCCTAGCCTAGACTCCAAACATATAATCCCAGATCACCAGTTTGGATTCCGAACATTCCAGTCCACTATCCAGCAATGTAATTGTGTAGTAGACGTTGTCTTGTCTTCTTTGGATCGCATAATGTACTGCGCGGGAGTCTTTTATGATATAAAATAGGCTTTTGTTAGAGTCAGGCACCTGGGACTGCTTTACAAACTCCGTAAATTCCTACCTCCTACACACTTTCTTATCATCCATTCCTTTCTCACTGATTGATTATCCCAAGCAAACCACGATGGTTCCTATTCATCCCTCTATTCTCAGTCTGCTGGTGTTTCTCAAGGTAGGATCCTATCCTCTACACAGTCTATACAGCTAACATCAATCCTAACACTATCCTCACCAGCATACGATGACAATTGTGTGCTCGCAGTTAATAATAACCCTTTGATTGCATTCCAAACTCTCCAGTTCCATATCACAACCCTCGAAGAATGAGGCCGAAATTGGAGGGAAAAAATACATAAATCACAACAAATCCCATCAAATCACCTTTACTCTTTGTTGTAAACCTACTGACTCCCCTAAAGTATACTTCAATAGTGTTACTCTTACCCCTGTAGAACAGAACCACTACCTTGGACTACATCTGCACAAATGACTAACTTAGAATCCTCAACCAAGACTGAAAAGACAGGAACCTGCATATCGATTTCGACTATTACAGCGCTTACTAGACAAACGGTCTAAGCTTCCAATTCATACAAAAGACTGATCTACAAAACAATAATAAGGCCCATCTGGACATGCAGAGTTGAGCTTTGGGGCTCCAAATTCCTCTCGTATTCAATCCTTACAATCCAAAATCCTTCGTAAAATCCTCAATGCTCTTTACTTTGTCATGAATAAAATCATCCATAAAGTATAAGTTCCTTATGTAAGCAATCGAGCCCAAACCAGATATCACTCCTTCTATTATAAACTCCCTAACCACTCAAATCCATTAGTTTCTAACGTTGCTTCCTCTTTCATTCTTGACAATCTTCCGAGGCATCTGAAAAGAAGATGACCTCGAGACCTTATATTGGAAAAATGTTTTTAGAGTGCAACCAATGCGTAGTTTCTCTTCATGCCTGTATCAAACTGTTATGATCTTACTTAAAATCTACTTGTATTTTATGTACAGTTGTAAATGTCAATAAATAAATTTTAAAAAATCATTTTATAGGGACACTTACAGTTGGGCTAAAAAATATTGGCACTTGGAAAAGTGGCCCTTGAAAACTAGATTTTATAAGCAATTAATATTTGGAATTCAAAGATGTGTTTGAAGTAATCATATGAAAAGTAAATTTTCAGGATAAAAAAAGTATTGGCTTTTTATAATAACACATAAATATAATATTTTATAAATTTGAACTGATAGCCAGTAATATTTCATCATCATCATTCATTTGCAGCTATGACGATGGCTGTAATTTTCTAAACATTGACAAAATAAGATTTTGTATTTCTTCTGGACCAAGGGCTACTTATGAAGTAAATATTAGTTCTGGAAAATATCATATTGAGATATATTAAAAAAGTGGATTGTACCAATACTTTTGGACCCACTGTGTACACTAATTTAATTTAAGGAAGCGAGGATGACAAATGTTTGAAGTGATGAAGGCAGTCTAATATCTGTCATTAAAAGATCTTTTAAGATTAAAAACAATAGGCAGCAGTCTTCATCCATGATATTAAACCAATTTACATCTACAAGAATCATGAAGTTTTGATTATACATACACTGCTCGGCATACATTCAGAAAAATAGGTTATTAGAGTTTAATTAAATATCTTCACAAACCAAAGTAAGTCTAATTCACTACATGAAAATATACCTTAAGGAATATTAGGAGTTGAATTAGAGAATTAAAGCATTATAGCGAACAATAAAAAACAAAACAAGCCTTTAAACAATTGTATAGTGGATGAAGAATGCCTTATTATTCATTAGACTGTAAGTTAAGATAACCAGCCCTTACCTGAGATGTGAAACTGCTAGTATTAGGTTTACGTTACAGTATTTATAGGATCACTCATCATAAACAGAAATAACTGTTAGTTACACATCACATTTTGAAAAACTGTAAAAGAACTTTTAATAACTACCGTAACAGTGTGTTACTATGCACAAGATTATGGACTTCTTTCTTATATTGTGCATTTCTAACTCACTTACATGATTTAGAGAAGTCTGAAATTCATACTTCACCTTTCTTAGAGTATAAATGAAAGAAAAATCTGCTAGTTTACAGTGTTTTGATATGTAAGTAATTAATTTTTTGAACGAGTAAAGCAAAGCTTATGGGTACCTAGGGAGACTTTGTACCAATCCCTAAAATTAATTACATGCACCCATGAATCAATTAGCTGATTAAAAATTTTAGGACAAAGACTGATGTTCCTTTTTTCAAACAGAGTAAATATTTTCTCTAGAAATAAAAGTATAAAAAATATATCAAAACAGAAATTTGTATTCAATGTGAATATAAGGTCAAAATAAATCCAATTTTTTTAATTGACTTGAAATTATTTCAATTACTTAAAAATCACTATTTTATTGAAAAGATGCTGAAAGATAAAAATAATTAGATAATAAAAAAACATTGGATGACTTGGTACCAGAAATAAGAACAGATGCAGTGGAGCAAAATACACTCAATTTCTGATAGAAAGTTATCCAGAATCACATTTTTGGAAATTATAAATATATTTATAATAATAAATAACATTTTTAAGGAAGAGATTAAGAAGTAAAAAAAAATACGCACTTCTTAGAGACATACCATTTAAACAACTGAAGAGCAGTCTATAAAAATTTTATAACGGTAAAATGTTTTATTTTCATTTTAAATTATAAGTAATGATCAATCGAAATTATTTTCTAGTTAGAAAAAAAATGGTTTTATTGCAGGTTACTTTAAATTATAATTGTGTGAAGAGGCTACCCCTTTCAAATTATAAACGGCGGCAAAGCATCGCCAAGAAAAAAGAAAGGGCAACAAGAGCCAAACTAAAATTCATGGTAATATAATAAATAAATTAAATCTTAAAACTTATTAAATTACAAATATGTGTTTAGATTGTCTTATTTTGAGACCGTTGTAGCCAACTGGATTTAAGCGTCACCTTAGTAACCTTGTGTCTGCATGGGCGCCGGTTCGATTACGGCCTGGGCTCATTGACTTTTATTTGAGGGCGCTCCCATGGAATTATAAGTTGATCCTCCCACTCTGGTTAGAATAGGTTGGTTATCAGTAAGATAACCCTACTGTATGTCAGATATATTGAGAAGGGTGTTAAAAAAAAATTAATATACGTAAATATTTATATATTCTTGCACATCACTTCAATAAACGTCGTAAAATAAGTATTTTTTTATTTAGTGGTAATAGCATCCTATAGCTGAAATAGCTATGACCTCATCAGTTCGGATAAACGGGGTTTAATTGTTTTTTTTTGTGTTAAACTTAAAACTGGCTTTAATTAGTGAAATGCCCTTGGTATAAAAATGTGTTAGCAATATATATATAAAATACTAGAGGTATATAAGCCTCAAAGAAAAAAAATAATACATGAACAGCATGTAGCATATAGCAGTTATTATATTATAGATCGTAGCATAAAGTTCCCATTTACATTTACGTTTTTTCTATTAATTATAAGTATGAAAATGAATTAGATGAACTTAAATTAAATACCTTTTCAATTTCAGCAACTGATCCATTTGTGAAGGGTGAAACATTTCCTTGCTCATGACTGTCCGGTCTACAAACCAAAGGTACAGGCTGAGAAGAATCCGCTTGACCCTGGCCTAGAACAGTTCGAAGTATTGGTGTATCTCGGCTCATTAAAAGGCTTGATAATTTTTTCCTTCTTAAAGGTGGCATATCTGCAGTTACCACATCATAACATCTGTTTAATGTTGCACCTGTATGAGTTGATGGAACAGACTGGTTCGAAACAGAAAATCCCGTCATAGGCCATGAACTTCCAGACATCCTGCTGGAACTTCGCTCTCCTCCTGACTTTCCATAGGCGTAAGGTGATTTTGAAAATCCAGCTGGGTAGACTCCAGTGGAATGAGGTGGTGATTCTTCAGTATTCACGCTGCTACTGGCATGAGGTAGTGCTGTTGTCGAGGTAGTGATAGCGTTGCCTTCTTCTTCCGATCTTTTTTGTTGTGAACTTCCATTCTCTTCAACAAGACCCTTTACTTTTAATGCCTCTGCTACTTTTAACAGAGCAGCAAGCTGATCTTGAGCTACGTTTACCTCTCCTCTGTACATGTACTCTAAAATGGCTTTCATTTCACTGTACCTTACATCTTTTAACACAACAACAGGGTGTCGACATGGTAATTCTGTAAACAAGCATTGAAAGTAAGAGGAGCAAGCTGCCAAAACCATTTTATGACATTTAACAGAGGTGCCACCTTCACATGCAAGA
This sequence comes from Halyomorpha halys, assembly GCF_000696795.3. Classification (NCBI taxonomy): domain Eukaryota; kingdom Metazoa; phylum Arthropoda; class Insecta; order Hemiptera; family Pentatomidae; genus Halyomorpha; species Halyomorpha halys. Next base: position 127,480 of record NW_027112846.1, on the reverse strand, counting down.
GTAACGTCTGTAAACGCTTCATTCTGCAATAACTGGTCAAATACTGTGAGTAGATTTGACCTGTGGTTATTCCATCTCAAACAATACTGTTGTTGAGTAGTCATTTTCGTAGTTTTTATATACTTCTTCTTTGCCAAATATATCAATATAATTTTATTCTCCTGATATTAGATATTTTTACATCTGTAAGGGGGTTTAATTTTTCCAACCTGAAACAAAAATATGGTATTAATGATAGGTAAAAAATAAAAATATTTTTAAATTTAAATATAGAGTACAAGATTTTAAAGTATTGAGAAATGGAGCCGACTGAAACGTTTATAGGAAGATTGTATTAGGTCCTACCATGAGGATTGTAATTCGGAATTGCGTTCAGTGAATGTGAGTGTATTCCTATGGATTTTAAACGATATTCTACATCGAATCTCCGAGTTCGTTGAGTTTTTTTATTATTCTATATGTCTTTAAAGCCGTGAAATCACACCGGTGCCCATGGCGCCTTCAATGGAAAGAAATAAAAAAAAATTAATTGTATTTAGTTGCCAATTATTGACTCCGTTGATGCATTATTTCAGAAATGCATGTTATGAAAATCACAAGTGTTCGTAAAAAATTATCAATTAATAGTTTTATTTCATACTTAGATGATTCAGATGGCAAACTTAGGATTAATAAATAAAAATTAAATGGGAAACAGTTTTTTATTTACTATAATTATTTTTTAATACCGTGCGAATTATTTCTATTGTTCTAGACTGATTAAATTCAGAGGTGTAGCTGCAACCAATTGGGGGAGGGGGCGAAATTTAAAATTTCCAAACTATTTTGAACGAATTTCCAGATCCGGTGAGTAATTCCTGAAATTTACTTTTCACGTTTGATTGCATGAAATTGACCTCTCTAAATAAGGTTTATATACAATGATCTCTTTGAATAATATTTTACCACAATTTTCGCAGTTTGAAATATGGTTCTCAAATTTTCCAGGTTTTCAATTTTTTTTTTGGAAATATCACCCAACAAAAATATTTCGCAGCTATATTTTTTTTAACCTAATTTTTATGATAATTTAAAAATTATAATTGAGTAGTATATTCCAAATATATTATATTAATCTTATTTCATTGATGTTCCAAAGAGTTGAAATACTCTAATTCATAATCATACACTAGTCCTTATAAATATTTTATGGGCATCTTGGGTATTGAGACGTTTGAATATGGGTTGTACATTTAAGGATGGCGACTTAATTTAAAAGTATTATGAAAACGGGACAGAAGGACATTACCATTAGATTACAATACCTTGTGGCTTTTTAATCGTGTTATACAGAGTTTATTGTTAGTTCGCAAGGGTTTTATTAGTACCTGGGTACAATAAAATACCAATTTCTTAGTAACGATAACAATTTATAATAAAACCGCAGAGGGTATGAGTGTCTTCAAGATGCTGAATCATGAAAGGGGTACATTTTTTTTAATTTTACCTAATGCCTAAGATCATATTAAATTCAATTTTGTTACGGTGGTTTATAAGAAAAAACAACCCTTAGCTTCGCTGACCTTGGCTAGACCTCCCTTTCTCTTCAGCAAAGGCCCCTTCTACTGCATCAATCCCCCACAAAAACCTGCTTTCTATTCATAAAAAGCCATTTTTATTCTCCTTATGTCGGCATTCGGACTGCGGGGAATGCAAGGTGCCTATAATGAATAATGAAACGGACGGGGATAATATTTTTTTTCAAGTTGAATAACATCCTATTTACATTTCATCCTTTTTACCGAGCAAGTCCAAATCATTTCTTTGTTGCTATCGTATTTTTTTTCATATGTAGAGAGAATTTTTTTTTGTTTTATAGGCCATTTCGATTTTTTTATTATTTTTTTTATTTATATTTTTAGTTAGATAAACTGTCAGCCAATTTGGTGTTATAAAGGAATTTCCGTTGTTGCAGAGGCGGATCAAGCCAGTGCAGGTCCGCCAGCAAATGTTACCTGGAGGGCCTACGTTCCCTACTATAAAAAAAAAAATAAAACACAACTTTAAAAAATGAACTTTTCTTGATTTAATGTCAGCAAATTTAGAAATAATAACACTTGACTAATCGATTTCTTAAAGTAAATCACATTCCATGTTCACAAGACGTGTAGACGATATTCACGCGCCTTATTTTTTTACATATGATTATGTCGAAAAATAATGTTCTCAGCTGAAGTTAACGACGTATAAACACAATTAATTACAAAATATAATTTTAAAAAGATAAATAAAAGAGAACATTATTCCGAAAAACTACAAATTTATTTAAAATAACTCAGTACGAAATATCTTGTTTGAGATAGGTTTGTTGTTTAGTTATAGCAGAAATATCCATTTAGTCCTCACACCTTTGTTAGTATTTTAAAACTCCTACGTTTCAGCCATTTCGACCATTCTGTCAATTTGTCCACACTATTGCAGGGGCTATTTTGCCATTGTCGAATTGTATCATCAGTCGATAACTATTATCGCAGTTTCACTTATTATAATTATTTAGACCACAATGTCTATTTCACTCTATTACTATATTATTGTTGATACAGTAATACAGTGAAATAGACATGTGAACTAAATATAATAAGTGAAACTGGCCTATCTGGACATACGGAGTGGAGCTTTGTGGCTCCACTAAACCATCGTATTCTTCCCGAAACCAATCCTACAGTCCAAAATCGTTAATGCTCCTTACTTTGTCACAAATCAAGTCATCCATCAGGACCTCAATGTTCTATATGTTGCCGATTTGGCCCGAACCAGATACCAATCCTTCCATGATAAACTTCCCAACCACCCAAACCCACTCGTTTCTAACTTGGCTTCTCCTTCATTACCTAATAATCCTAGGCGTATGAAACATGGCCTCGAGATCTTCTCTAAAAATGTTATTGGAGTTTTATCAATGGGTAGATTCTCCACATGTTTGTATCATGTCATTATATCACTTACAACAAATTTACTTGTATATATTCTTAAACAGTTGTAAATAATAATAAATAAATTATTAAAAAAAAACACTCAATCAAAATCTACTTATAGCTTAGAAGTTCAATATTAAAAAAAAAAAAATAGTTTTTAAAAAAAAAAAAAAAAAAATAGTTTTAATAAAATACTTCTTAGAAGCTAAAATTTCAATTAAAGTTAGCCATTGCTGTTATCAATATTATTAAAATTTTCTGCTCTAACCGTGGAGCCCTAAGAAACGCGTAGTCCCTAACATTCGCCAGTTAATGTTAAAATGTCTGTTATGTTGCTAGGTCATGTATTTGGTATCTGTTTGTTATATTACCGATATATTGTATAGTTTGCCGTGAAAATGTCTGTATTGTAAGTGTGTGTTTTATAGTCGTTGGTATAAGTAAATCTAGGTTGTTAGAGTTTCGTTTGACACTTAAGGAGGTAAGTATATTGTCAAATTGACATTTATGTATTTTTTTTTAAATTTTCGAGTTCTTTGCTTGACAGGTGGACCTTATGTCAATATTATATCAAATGTTCATCCAATGTCGCTTGGTTGGTTTGAGGTAACTCTCAATCATCTATGCTCATTTATTATTTGAACATATGTTTTTTTTTGGTAGTGAAATGCAGAAAAGAGTTCATTTTCAATGCAGAAATCACAATAACGATTCAAATCTCAAATTACGTAATACAATATTTGGAAGTCTTCGGACTATATTATGATATTATTGGACATGCTGACATAATATTTGATAAAATGATGGAAGAGTTCAGCAGGGCTAATCCTTTTGACGTTTTCCGATTCCTGCGAAAGGGTGGGTATGATGAAACGCAAACGGGTTTTGTGTTAGGTGAAGTAGGAGCTGGGGGCTGTGGTGCACCCCGCCGGGCCCGTTCAAGGTCAAACTGTTGTTAGGGGTGAGTTTTTGCTCGCCTACCCCAGACATGTCTAGGCGACCCTTTTTTTGCCGCCTCTTCCGTGTAGCGGCTAGAGAATTCCTTGGATTTAGGCAGAATGGAGAGCGTGGATAACCGCCTTGTTAGGTCGATAGAGGCTCATCTTTCCCTTCTCAGAACGACTCAAGATAGTTCTAACGGAACCTACCAAAATGTGAGTATGAATCGAATTGTCTTTTAACTCCGTCAATTCCAGTCAAATGAATGAGTAGGAATTTATATTAACCTTTCAAAAGATTTTTAATTGTTTAAATAAATAAATTTTATCCAATTTTAGTCTCAAAACAATTTATATTTCTTTATAAGTCCGACGTTTTGACCATCCTCAAGGATATTCTTAATACAATTTTAGAACCACATCAATTAAAAAAAAAAACCTTTATGCAGGCTATTCTGGCCAGGTCATTAATTCCAGTCCATAATTACCCTATTTTGTCAATTCTTCACATTAAATTAAAACTTTTAATCACAGTCAACCGCCTCTATTATAATTTGACTGTGATTAGAAGTTTTTTTTTTTTTAGTCTGTATAAATTTTTTTAAAATTGATGTGGTTCTAAAATTGTCTTGAGGATGAAACATCGGACTTATAAAGAAATATAAATTGTTTTTAGACTAAAATTGGATAAAATTTCTTTATTTAAACAATAATAACCAGTCTCAAGAAAGTGTAAATATTATATATAAATATGATTTTAATATTAATGCTTATAATAAAAAAAACCGAAATTTCAAATTGTTATTAAAAGATTGCAATATGGCTCAGTTCTACTGTTTAACAAGAACTTGATAGTTCATGAAGAACTTTTATCGGATTTTTTTTTTTAAATGTTCTTTACGTACTTTTTTAAATATTTTTTTTTGTTGTGATACCATTCAAAAAGCCTAAACAAAACTTTTAGAAAAATACGTGAGAATAAAATCGTCCAATCATAAAAAAATCATAATTATTAACTTAAATTGCACATTGGATTAAAATTGGAAGTTTCAATAGGGAGGAAATAAAACAACATATTAGGTATGGTGATATGTCCAAAGAGGTAATGTGTAATATAGAACAATGGTTTGTGCTACAGAGATAGATGAGTACACCTATAGTGAAAGACTATAATTTAAATAATGTAGTTATAAAACAAATTTAAACTATAAGTGTAAAGATGATATGATTTTCAATATGGAAATTGAAAATATGTGGTAAATATGATTATAATAATTTTAAATGTACACATATAACATTGATAAAAATTTAATAAAAATAACTTGACTGTTACAATTTTAGGATACGAAGGTGCATGAATATGGGATAATCGTCCCGAAACGTACAAGCAAAATATAGAATAGGTTATATTCTATTTGATAATTTTTTCAACAAAACTTCCTAAAACGAAAATCCATAAAAAACTTTATGAACTACATTAAGCCCACCTTTTTAAATATAAAAGTATATAATAATAACAAATATATCACAGTTTTAATCTACATTTCAAATTTTTGTGACGCTTCAGCCTATTCTATTAATTATTTTCATCTTGAGCTCAGTTAACTTATTGAAGATGAAAATGGTTGGTGGAATAGATTGAAACGTCACAAAAATTTGAAATATAGATTCAAATTGTGATAAGTTTTTGATATTATTATATAATTTTATATTAAAAAAGGTTGGCTTAATATAGTTCATGAGGTTTTTTTAACCTTTGTGAGTGACATTTACTATTAGAAAAACAACCAAATCGAATTTGTTAATGATAATTACACTTTATATTTATATTAGTTCTCGTAAAAGTGTTTTATAAAATTTCTAATAATGGAAATTCCTGCTAAGAAACTTTTAAATATAAGTTTTCACATACTTATGCGAAAGAGGTTGAAAGGAATTTTAAAAGAAGAAACTGTATTGTTGAAAAAAATCGTTTAAATTGTATTAAACTGATCAGGCAACAAACAAGGATGGGTATAACATTTATTATAAAAGTCTCTACTAAAAAGTTATGTCGAGAACTTTTATATAATAGGACTCGTAGGACTTGCTAATTAAAGTTCTAGCAAAGTAGTTATTGGAAAAACTTGTATTATTAAAGTTCTCAAAAGAACTTTTACTATAAAAGTTCTTTCATTAATGTTCTCGAAAGAACATTATAATAAAAGTTCAACACAAAAACGTTCTGACATTCACTGTTCCAAATACGTTCCAGAGAAAGAGCATAATTCAGAACAAGAACTTATCAAAAATAAAAATGCACATTATTTTTATGTCCTGTTATATAAATATTGAGAGTATGTAATAAATCCAATTTAAATAATCAGGAATGGCACTGTACTTTTTTGTGTATCGTATAATTCGCGATTACTTTATTTAAAAAAAATTAAAAGGAGATGCAAACACATCCAAATTGATAAACGTTAGAAATTCATCAAATAATTATTGCTAGATTATTATAGGAACCAATGAAATAAAATTATATCGCTGTATCTTTTTAATTATATTCCTATCCTCTATCCGTAATGTATCAAGTTACTTGAGTCAATAAGAGTTTGAATGAAATAAATTTATCTTTACTAAAATCGCTTTACATGTATAACTAACTCGATAAATTATTTTTGAATAAAATTATTAACTTTCTTTGCATTGCAGAGCTTATCATGTTTTCAACCTAGTATGACTGTTTATACAAAAAAAAAAAAAAATAAATGTCAGAAGAAATTTTCGATTAACTATAGCTAAATTAAGTTTAATAGTTATGTAATAATAATTAAAAGAATTGTTATTATTTGTTTGGTCAGAACTAATTCTTTAAACTAAATTAGATTTTTAAATAAACTACTTGATACTTTTTTAAGTCTCAATGCTTCATATTAACAACTAAAAAATTAATTGATAATAACTACATTTAATTTAGCTAAGGTTAGCTAGAACTAATTGCATCCAGTTCTGTAACTCCCAAAATGAACATAAGAGAGAAACTGTTTCAAAATTTTTAAATCCAATCAAAAAACGTTTTTAGAGTCTGATTTAACAATTATATAAGAACCGAAAATATTGTTATATATTTATTTATTTTGTTTAGAACACAGAAATGGATACTGTTTATTTGATGCTGTGAACACAACACGTATTTTGAAAAAATCAAATTAACAAAGAAGTTTTATATTTTTGTCCATATTAATTATTAATAATAATTATAATTTTCGCATTTTAAAATATTTCTTTCTTTCCTCATATTAACCTAATTAGACAATTTTTCAAATTAAATTAAGAATTAATTTTCTAAATGTTTGGTTATAAAATTGGCCGAAACGTCGATCTTATAAATGGTATAAAAATGTTCTGAGACTAAAATGGATACAATTTTATTTATTTAAACAATATTAATCAGTCTCAAGAAAGTGTTAAGATTATAAATAATTTGTTCTAATTATTATTATTACATTAGATCTTCAAAATATTTATTTTCATATACTGCCCATGGAAAAAAAAAAAAGAAAATTTGATAGCTTGATTTTTAAATTTGTGTAATAAAGGAATGAAATTTACTTTTGTAAGTAGTCTCATATCAGATAATTAATTATATTAACAAAACAATGTTCTCTTTACGAGCTCATGGAGTTGACAGTTAATTACATAGATTTTTTTTTTAATTATTCAATTCAATGTCTGAAAGAAAAATAAATAAACTTATCAAAGAGAAGGTGCTTTCGATAAAAGTTATTGTTGAACTGTCATGTTAAAACTTAATTGTATTTGAGTTTAATTTAAACTTTAAAAAAAAAAAACTAAAACCGTGTCAAACCCTAATAAAAATAAGGATAGGGTCAAATATTTTCATTTATTTCAGGATTTGTACACAGCAACGCAAAGCAGTTTGGATAAAGACCGGTGGACATGATCAGAAAATAAGATTCTTGGATTAAATAGCTCCAGGGATTAATTGGTACAAGAGGTCACAATAAATCATCATTAAATGAAGCAAAAAGGAATTTTATATTTATATTTATTTATGAGATATATTATGTTATAATATAAAAGTTTGAACGAAATCAAATTTAAGAGAAAATTGAAGTGTGGAAAAAAAATTTAAAGCTTTAAGTGAGTATTGTAGGTCAAGTAATTTAAGGAAATAAAAATAAATTATTAAAAAAATAAAAAATATTTCCTTAAGCTTTTTAGACTTTTAATTCGTTTTTTAAATGTTTTCATTGAAATTTACAACTATATATCATATTATACATTCAGTAAATTTGATCTCAGCTATAATGGAGTGATACAGGCGTGAAGAGAAACTACCCATTGGTATGCTTTAATGTTTTTAATTCTTAACAATATAAAATCTATTGTGACCGATAGAGATGTTAAGAAAAATCTTAACGAAAAAAACAAAAAAAAAAAAAAAATGGATGAATTGATTCGTAATATTGATTTGACTACAATACTATGCCAGGCAATTTGATCGAAATTTTGAGAAAAAAAATACAGTGGCACATCTATCTATGGAATTAGTGGTGTTATACCCTTCAAAATACTTTTTCTAACCATGCATATATTTTTCAGAAATATCTAGTGATAAAAATTAAAATACCGTAGATAAATAAAAAAAAAAAAAATATCTAAATCCCCATTTCCTTATTCTTGATAACTTTCGAAAATCTTATTTTCTATGCTTTATATAGAAATGAAGTCATTGCCCAAACAGAAAAAACTCACAGCCCTTAAAAAAAAAAAAAAAGAAAAGAAATATATATATATAAACAAACGACACATATAGACAATTTTTAATGCTCAGTCGACACATAAAACCCAGAAAATATATTAAAAAAAAAACCAGTATAAAAGCGAGAATAATTTACGACCGAGAAAATAGGCATAAAACAACTCACAAATCTATCACAACAGATGGTATGAGGTTTAGTAGAACTCAAATTTTAATAAAAAATAATTTCCTAAAAGAAAAGTGAGAGTATTTTTTTTTTATTAGAACTTGCAGATAAATTAAACGTATTAACCTGTAAAACAGATCTAATAATAGACTGATTACATAACTGGAAACGTCTTTTTCCTATTTCAGTTTCATTGTGCTCAATTCATATGGTTGTATCTTAATAACAGTTATTGGGGGGGGAGTTGGTAAAGTATGATTACTAATTAATCAGTGAAAAAAGAAATCGAATAACATTAATTAATTATGTTTTAATCGTAATCAAGGGCGATCATACTGAGAATTTACATTCATCTGCACCAAAATTTGTAAAAGAAAATCTTTTAAGGCTTAATAATCGATCTTGAACAGTGCAGAACAAATCGTGTATCGAATA
>NW_027112846.1:114775-117365 GCF_000696795.3 Halyomorpha halys | reverse complement strand
CACCATTTTTGAAGAATTAGTTATTTAGATTTAAAGTCAGCTTACAACGTGTATTTATGTTAAAAACTCGGATTCAAAATTTTTCGCGATTGCCTTACTAATCCTAGCTATATATGAGTGAAAGTAAAAATTATATTACATTCATTGAGATTTAAGATTATTAATTTGCTTTACTTTGTCCAATATAACACTTTCTACATTGTTATGTCCTCTTACTGCTATATGTAATATATAGTAAGTGGAAATATTTCGACTGAATGTGTGTGTTTGAATAAGCTAGCTTGAAAAAAGAAAAATTATACGAAATTGGAATTACATATTTTGGACATGTCTATACTTGGGATGTTACAAGCAACTTTTTCGTCAAAATTGGCCGACCAGAAGTACCTCTTTAGAGAATCGATTTTACATTTTTTTAAAGGATTTTCTCATAAAATGTAATGATTTGGATTATACTCGGCACATCAATGTATAACTAAGCGAGCTTTAATACAAGATAGATTTTTTAAAATTTAATTAGTCTTGCAAAGCTTAAATGGTGAATTTAAAAAAAAATCTTCCCCTAATGTACCTTTAATTTCACTTATTTGAAATAAATAACCAGTTCTCATTGTTATAAATAGTGAACAATGGACAAATACAAAATATTTAAGAATTTGATCGATAAATAAAGGAGGAAAAATAGAAACATGAGTTCGAATAGGAAAAAGGCGAAACTGCCAGATCTCTTCCGCTAGCACTTTATCGCTGTTTTGTTGGACGATTGTATTCTTGTCAGGGATGTTCCTGTTTGATATTTATTTTAAACTCGAGAAACGCTAAAATAAGAAATTTTCAAGTTGTGTGATACGCACACAGCACCAGAGATTTCAGTTTTATTAAAAAAACCAAGGATTCTAAAGTTAAAATATGCCCTTAGGGCGTCCTAGGGCAACGGGATGTGTTGAACATTAGGAACTAGGCTTGGGCTAGGCTGGTCGAGGAGGGGGGGGCCCACCATCCGGAACCCCTATAAATGCAACTATACCCACTAACTACCACAGCCCTCCACTATTGGAGTTTCTAATAGAGCATCGATTACTAGCCGTGTCTGTTTCTATGGGACCACTCAAAAGCCACCATAGAGATAGTTGATGAGTCTGTTTGGTTCTTTTTTTTTTTTTTTTTTTTTATATTCCTACAGATAAAAATGTATAATTTACTACACGTCATCGAGATTAACTAAAGCGAATGTAAAATATTGTCTGAGAGTAGTCGGCAGATGTCGATGCAAAAAATTATTTTGCTTTACCTTAGGTTGGAAACGCACTATGTAAAGTTAAAAGGTATAAAATGAAGGAATTTGTCCGTAAATTATACCTTCGAAGCGCTTCTTACATAAAAAATGATAAATTATAGCAGACATTTGAAAATAAACAATTTTTAATGTTATTCACGTATTCTTGATCACTCGTGAACTAACTAAATAGTATTATCAATCACAAAGACTAAGGGAAAGATGTAAGTTATATTATATTTAACAGTAATATACAATTTTCTAAAAATAAATCTTTTGTAAAATATCAATTTATATAAAAGCCCTAAAAAAAAACGATCTGAGTTAGTAAAAATCTAGAACCAAACAGAATTTTAAATGAACTCTGTGCATTTTTGAAATAGATTTTAATAAAGTGGAATATACTTTTGAAAATATATTTTGATTTGTTGATTTAGCGGAAGATATATATGAAATATATACCATATAATATAAAATAAAACTGTGATAATTTTTTATCATTATATAATTTTTAATTATTATGTAAAATAAGGTGGGCTCAAAGTTTTATTTCTTAGCCTTTGTGTAGAAATTGAATTAAAAAAAAAATTAACTTTACAACTTACTGGAGGGGGGGGGGAATCTAAAGTGTTCCTACTTAACAGGGTATGAGATGTGTTCTTGAGTTTCACACTTTTTCCAAAACATCGAACTTATATCGGGTAATACCTCCCATTTAAACTATGATTAAATTACATTATAAACAGAAAAAAAAATAGAGGCAGGTGAAATAAAACTATACGTAAATACCGACAAAGTAGGCCATAGGTGATAAAAATCGTAGGAAGTGGAAATAGATAACCCCATAAATTCGTTCCGTTCTTCTATTTTTAACAGATAATTTTTAATTTAATTACCGATACGCATAATGTATAGAGGTTTTATATCTGCGCTATGTTAAATAAAAAATAAACCACTGAAGTTAATTGAGAAGATTTGAAATCTTAAACTAAAGTTTAATGTTGGTTCTAATGGTACCAAAATATGTTCAATTAATTAATATACACAGAGTTCCAAACATTTACTAGTTGGCATTTTTAAAACAATAACACAAACAAACGCTTACCAAAACGTCTTAAGATTTGTAACCGGCCGCACAAAATAATCCTAGCATGCGCAAGTGGGACTTTGTCATAGTTTGGCAAATGTGTAGCAGCACCTATTATCCAAGTAGTCAAATAAAATCTTTTAAGGCTTAATAATCGATCTTGAACAGTGCAGAACAAATCGTGTATCGAATAGAACATGGGTATATATTCTGTTCTTTAAAAAAAA
>NW_027112846.1:113472-114655 GCF_000696795.3 Halyomorpha halys | reverse complement strand
ATCTATACGTTTTTGCACTATCAGGAAATTCACAATTAGCCAATTAAACTAATAAAGTTAAACGAGCTATATAAAATAACTATAACATTTCTGTTTCTTACTTACTGTTTTATTGAAAATAAAAAAAAAAAAAACTTAGGTAAGCCCCTGCTTAATATAAACTAAATTGAAACTGTTATTAGTTGAAATCGTTATCGGAATGACGGTAATTATAGTCCTATGTGCTTTAGGACTATAAAACGTAAACAATTCATGGGACGTATTTCTAAGCTAAGAGTATGTTTATAGAAGCCCTCGAGTGCTTTCATAATGTATACTTACATAGTTGTAAACATAAAAATTAATTAACTATTGTTAATCTTTGTCAATTAAACATTTTTTTTTATAGTAACTGAAGCAGTTTTTAGCTTATTTACAATATTGAGATCTGAGTAATTTCTGATCGTTTTCAATCTTAATTTTAATTTCAGTGAAATAATTGGTTTTTTTTTTACTTAAAACATAAATATTAGCATAACAGAATTTATAATTTACTTCTTATAAGCTGATTTTTTTAAAAGTTTCAATTAAAAATTCCAATGAATTACGTAACGTTAAGTTGTTTATTTATTCTTTTTGTTGCCTCATATCAGTTCTTCAAGTACAGAAACTGTAGGTTTTCAGTTGAACCAAGATGTCAAAACCTTTGTCAAATACTAAACCTAGTTGGACTCACAACGGAGAACTTATTTGTTCAGTAACTGCTACTGTTTACCATACACTACCTGGCAGCGACACCTCTGACACAGCAGTGAAATTAACTACAGCCTAACCTCATACTTTGTCTTGTATATGGATCTATTACAGATAACATAATATAATAATATATATAACTATAATTAATTTGTTGAAGAAGATGTTTTAGGTTGGAAAAGATGTACTTGCCAAAATTTTTTGGACTTTGTGAATTACAGATCTCAAAGTAGTAAGGAATCGAAATACTTAATGGACATTGTAATAAAGTTTAGCTTATTCACCTAAGCTCAAAGGCTTAAAATTCGAAGTCTTTCAAGAGAGCTTGGCTCAGATTCATCTTTAATCCTCTGCATTCCATGAAGGACTCATAAATTAAAAATAATAAACAATAAAGCTAGAAATAACTTTGCTTAAAAATAAATTAAGCAGTTTAATACTGCTGTCGATA
>NW_027112846.1:109947-113126 GCF_000696795.3 Halyomorpha halys | reverse complement strand
GCAGGTTTTGCTTGATTGTAGTTTTAGCTAACCCAAAAACATTAAATTTTATTTTATTTTTATTTTTAGAGATCCTGTCGAACAGATCCGCTACATTGGACTACATCTGGACAAACGATTAACCCGGAATCCTCACACTACACTGAAAAGACAGAAAACTACACGTCGATTTCGACTATTACACCACTTACTAGACAAACGGTCTCAACTTCTAATTCATTAAAAAAGATCTACATGACTGTAATAAGGCCATAGTGGACATATGGAGTTGAGCTTTGGGGCTCTACTAAACCTTCGAATTCCTCTCGTGTCCAATCCAAAATCCTCAATGTTGCTTACTTTGTCACAAATAAAATCATACATAAAGACCTTAATTTTCCCTATGTAACCAATCTAGCCCGAACCATTTATCACTCCTTCCATTATTAACTCCCTTACTCAAATCCCCTAGTTTCTAACCTTGTATCCTCTTCCATTCTGACAATCCTCTGAGGCGCCTGAAAAGAAGATGGCCACGAGACCTGAGTAAAATGTTATTTGAGTGCTACCAATGGGTAGTTTCTCTACACGCCTGTAACACTCCATTTTAACTGAGATCAAATTTACTGAATGTATTACATAATATACACTTGTAAATTTCAATAAAAATATTTTAAAAAATTAAAAAAGAATTATTTTTTTAAAAAATTGTTCTTTATTTGAAAAGGAACCTTTATAGATTGTTATGATTCTTTGGTATTATTTTCTGAGCCACCACAATTGTAATAATAGATTCACAGACATTGATCCCTAGGCGGCCCTATTTTGTTTCCAAGATATGTAAACTGGAATTAACTCCAGGAGCGAGAACGCATCCTGTGCTGGAAAAGCGTAGACATAATTAGGGTTCCGCCACGGACGACGATAAGATAAGGATAGCAAAGGAGAAGCTATCTCTCCCGATATCACTCCCTCCTCGCTCCTCACTCCCATATCGCCGCAATTAATTACAGCTAAGTGGTCTGACTATTATTGGTATACCCATTCCCTCAGTGAATGTCTGTTGGCTATGCAGCCACCGTATGTTTTAATATCCAAATGAATTAATATATCCATAATATATATTGTATAATAATATACAGCATCGATTAAATATAAAACAATCAGAACGCGTTGTTGTATCTGTTTTCATATATTGGCAGGGTACATTAAAACTCAAAGGATGATATAGTTAAGAATTATAACTCTAGAAGCATTTTTTCTATTAATTAGGAAAAATACAGGAATTTAATAATTATCTTTGATTAACTTAACACTATACAGCCTTATTAACTAAACCATAAACTATACCCAGATTATTTGGTTAATTAGTTACAAATTTAATAAAATTACAATAATATGATAATTTGTTAAAAACTCATAATAAAAAGTATTAAGTACAACTTTAAAATTTAATTTCATGCATTTTAATTTGTTTTTATCTCTGCGTTTATTTAAAATTTAAAATACATATAATATATACAAAATACAAATAATAGAAGAGAATTGTTCCCGGCCAACTCGCCATTATAAACCATGATTTAGCGACGGTCTCATCTTACCGTTGAAACAGTAATTTAAAACGAAAAGAGGGGATTTAATTTTTAAAAATAGTTCGACTAACATTGAAACTGGAAAGAATAAACATTTTTAATCATGAATAGAAACTTATTTGACAGGACTAAAATCTTATCCGATTAAGAAATTTCATTGATTTTTAACTAAAATGTAAATATTATTTTTCTTAACTATAAATGTATCATATTACATAACATAAATTATGATATTATATTGTAGAAATTATAAATAATAGGATTATAACTAAGTGAAATAGTAGACAAATATAGTTTAATTTTATTAAATTATATTAGAAAAAACAGCCAGCATACCTTTTTAATGACTTTGAGGTTGTATATCTTATAATTAAGATTGTCTCGAAGAATAGCCAGGTTGGGCGAAACGTCAGATATTAATAAATAATCTTGAGTGTATGTAGCTATAAATTATTATAATTGATAAATACAATCAGAATGTTAAATATTCATATACTAGAATTGTATATTCATCTATTGAAATTAAATGAATAAAAACTCATTAAAACTATTTTTCCTGATATCGGTTCCTTAATGTTCAATTACTTTTATGATTTAAACTTAAAGATTTTTTTTTCGTTTGATTTCAAAAATTAATTATTTTTTAAGCATACTGTAGGCAGATATTTATTTCAAATTTTTACTCTCATTATTGTTTCTTTTATTTCTCCTAAAGTAAATTTCTTTTCCTAACGTAAATTGCATAATACAAAATATAATTTAATTGCATAATTAAATATCACCTGTGTAATATAATGTGTATTACAACTCTTATTTAATTTTGTAAATACAGATTCTTATACTCTTATTTTCTTTATTAGCCACATTTGAAAATATTTTAAAATTTCTAGGTAAATTCAAATACAGTTTCATAAAAAAAAAAAAAAAAGCTTCATACAAATTATTTTCAGTTGGCGGGTTATTTATGTTACATTATAATAAACTTTATACTGTTTATGGATAGCCACTGATGAAAATATATAAATAAATTTATAAAAATTAATAGACCCAACATATGTGTGTTGATTTGATATTGGTAAATAGTGAAAAGTGACTAATCCTTACGCATATTACCAAAAAACGGCGCCCATGAATACACGAGTGCAAAATGTACACAAAACTTAGTACCTCGATAAAACTCGATAGTGTTGCTCCAATTCCAGCTAAACTTTGAGAAGTTCTGAATAAAATTGGTGTTTTGAAAAGCTACATTGAATTTTGGACTCTTTCAGATAAATTTGAGAATTATCAGCGTAGAGCAGACATCTAAGATACGCAAATCTCCATTAAGTATTAAGAGATTTTACTAAATTCTTAGAAATGCGTTTTTCATTTACGTGTTTACTAATTTTTTGAAGTAATGGATTATAAAATCGAAATATTTAAAATATGAACTTCACAATTGTTTGATTACAGTAATATAAATGTAGAATTATTGTGTGGATTAGGAACTTGTTATTTGACGTTTCTAATCCAAAAGCAATCGAGGGATAAGACGCCTCGGGGTGAAAATTCTCAAAATAAAATATGACAAAACCGCTCAATATTATTTATAATTGTATTAAATAA
>NW_027112846.1:109030-109407 GCF_000696795.3 Halyomorpha halys | reverse complement strand
ATAAACATATATATTATATTTGATAGATTGGTATACATATACACACTCATATATTAATCCATATACACATAACTAATGCACGTTGGTCAAACGATGTCTCTAGAAACCTTGCCTACACGCAGTCAATTGGATCCATTTACTGCCCATCGAAATATGATTCTAGTCCATACCACTTGAAACAATCCTAGTTTATTAAATTAAATCTATTTCTTCATACCACTAAATATATATATAATTTAATTATATTATTTCAATTTCTTGAGACAGGTAATTATTTATTACATAAATCAAAAATTGTATCCTTATTAGTCTCAACACTTTTTATTTCAACAGTCCAACGTTTCGGCCATTTCAGCCATCCTCAAGGACATCTTCAA
>NW_027112846.1:88657-104765 GCF_000696795.3 Halyomorpha halys | reverse complement strand
TTTTTTATTTAAAATCATAAATATCTAAATCTTCTTATTTTAAAAATTATCCACCAAAATCACTACCATATTCACAAACCATTTATGTTATGATCATGATATTTATGATTTAAAATAAAAAAAAAAAAAATAGGTTTTTTCTTATAATTAATGACCTGGGCAGAATAGTCTGCAAAACAAATTTTAAATTTTAATTTGAGAAAGAATTTATAATTGAAGATGTCCTTGAGGATGGCTGAAATGACCGAAACGTTGGACTGTTGAAATAAAAAGTGTTGAAACTAATAAGGATACAATTTTTGATTTATTTAATATATATATAATGTTATATTAATCTACTTTTTCTGCTTAAAGTTAAAAATATTACTTATAAATAAATAATAGTAATTTTTCAAATAGATAATATTTTTGTACTCTACTAAGGGATCTCCAACGTTAATTTATCTGATATGATAAACCATCATGAGAAAATTCGTTAGGGTGTAAGAGGAAAACAACAGGTACTCATGGGTCTTTGTTTTCATACGTCACCACTGCCTATTCAAATTCTGTTTAATGTATTTTTTTGCGGCATTTTTTTGTCTGGGAAACTTTTTTAAAAAGCTTGGTTAACCAAGTAACGTGAACGTTAAACTTCAATTTAAATTTCGAAATTATACTAATTTTAACTATATGTGCTATATGATTAAAATGTAAAATAAAAACAAAATAATAATTTAAAAACTTTAAGCGTCTTTACGCTTTACGAATTATTACTTCGATTGATTGAACTCGTTGATTCTTGTCATTCAAATAGTTTTTTGAATTTGAATTTTATAAGCTATAAGATAATTAAAAATTTTGAGATTTTCTAATAAATGAGATTTATAACAAATGTATTCAAGCAAAAATTATCTCTTGATCAGTGAGCTTTTTCGCTTAGTTATTCAACATGATATAAAATAATTTAATTAATTATTAATCAATTAGAAAACGACAACCCTAGAAACATTAAAAGTAAAAAGCTTATATTTGATGTTTTAAAACTAGTTCTAGAATTTCACTTGACTTTTTATGGTTTTTAATTCACATCCTCTCTTTTTTTATTCATTTTAAAAATGAATATAGATAATAATGAAGCGGGAATAGCAAAAAAAAATATGAATATTCATCAGACTAGTTATCAGTTTTGTATTTAGTTTCGGCGTTACTGTCGGCCATGGAACCTGGGTTATGTCCTCGTGTATCTGGGTCATGGACCTTGTGGCATAATGGTTTCTTTTTCGGCTTTCAAAAGACAGAATTAAAAATTTCCTACTAACAACCCTTCGTTAGGGAATTTGTTTCGTCTATAGCCTTCAATTAAAAAAGTTCTAGGATCTATAATTAGATCGACCTAATTTTGTGAAGTTATAGAGGCCGAAATGAAGATGTGTTATACAGGTGGTCGTTATTACGAATACACTTCAGACAAGCAATAATCGATCGAACAATTTGATTTCTATAGCTAAAAAAATTAATTATTTTAATTTAAATTATTCGATGGGGTTTTAGTTATAATTTTTTCAATGACGTATAATATTTTCCAGTTGGAATACTAAAATCCAATTTTAACTTGCTTGTTTTATGAATAATTTTATTTGAAAATTTTATATCATAAATAAATATTACTTTGTACTTTAAATTTTGCAGCTATATTATTTTCTTCAATTTTAAAGACGATTTGTATTAGTATCTTTTTATATTTTTATTAACAAGAAGAAATTAAATTAAATTTAAATTAAATCTTGTAAAAAAAAAAGAGAGAGAGAAAGTGCAAGCAGAGATAACTTCTCACAATTTATGCTCGTAAAATAACGAATTATGCACGTTGTCATACCAAACGAATAAATAATTAAAAACAAATAATAAATCATAATTTTATTTTTAAAAATCAAAGAGCTCTAACCTCTTTATTAATATTTTTATTATTAGTATTTTATCTTATTTATTTTTTCTTGTGGATAGTTTGATCATGTTTATCTTCCTGATCCTTCTGTTGGTATATATTTAGAGAGAGAGATTTTATTTATTTTTATGTACTTTTTTTTCATTATTTATTTATTTTTATTTTAGTATGAATGTGATCAGTTATCACTATTACCCAACAAAGTTTTGGCAGACTAGTAATAAATAAAAATTTGAGAATAAAAAAAATTTTTTTTTAATGATATAATTAGAAAAATAAGCATGCGCTTAATTTAATATAACGGACTTATCATTAGCTCTTAATTTATATTAATAATAACAATGATAACCTAATTAATAAATATAATTATTTATTAGCTCTTCTTTAAATATTACTAAATAAATTTAAAATGTTTTTATGTTTAAAGCGAATCAATTTAACCATTTACTTACGAAAATAATTGTAATTATTCCAGCACAGGAAAGAAAACAATACATTACCAATTACGTTTGATTTTAAGTAGAAATTTATTGTTTATTGGCTTTTTTTGAAATGTATGCATTCAATAACGAAAAACCATTAATTTAAATGGAAAGTTAATTGATAGATTGGATTTTATTTGAGGAAGTTTATTTTTAAAGTAGAATTTATATGAAAATCTAGTTTATTTGAAAAAAATAAGAAACTGGAAGATTTATTTTTTTATAATGAAATATTTTAATTGATAAAATATTTCGATTTAATTAATCTAATATTTTCATATTCTTGGTGAAAAGATGACTATTGATATGTTAATTAGCTAAATTTTTAAATGAAAGAGTTTCGAAACACAAAAGTGAAATTATAATTTGTACTTCTGTTTTGAAGAATTTGAGAAAAATTTGTTGGTATACTTGTACACATATGTAAGGACCTTCTGAACGAATCCGGGTCAAATACTAGCTTGGCACAATTAATTTTCTCTTGACCGAAAATAGGTGGGCCGTGTCAGAGTGGGAAGCGTGGTTTGGCAGACACTTCATGGGTCGTCCATCCAAATGAATACAAGAAGGTATTAATCAGGTTTATAAGGAGGCAGACTAACTAACTAGAGTACAAATCGTTTATAACAACACCGGTTATAACGTAGATTCTTCGGTTCCGTAAAATCTTGCAGGTAAAATATAACTTTTTTTTATAATGTACAACTTTATAATGCGAAAATTGGTTGTTACTGACACATTAAAGGAACATTTGAGGTGTTTTCTATCGTTTTTGTGAACATGAAATCATTATAAACACAACTTACCGTAATTTTAGGAATTCCTCTACCTTTCGAACTATTCAGTCTTGATAAAAAATACGCTGGACCTCCAGTTAGATTTTATACGAATGATGATTCTTCATCAATTATTTTCTCTAGAGGAAAAATTGCGAATAATTTCTGATTTGGAAAATTTTACGAGAAGCCAATAGCATAAAATATTAACTATAGCAGGGGTATTCATGATATTGTGTTAAATGTAAAATGTTTTACCATGTGTAATGTTGTAAGTATAGCATTGTGAGCAGCCCTATTTAAAGTCATGTTAAATGATAAATGCATAAGAGCTCCTAGCGGATTTTCTGAGCAACTTGTTTAGTAACCTTTCCTTCCTAAACTTTATGTTATTGTTTACTTCTAGGTTTTGATTACAGTAATTTATTACAACATGCCTAAATTATGTGAAAAGTAGAAGTGTCAAAGTTTTGCTACTGATTATATTTTTTAAAAGTCCAAAACACAAGTCAAAAGAAAAAAAACACAAGCTACGAGTAAGTAACCTAACACGACAACAAATAAAACGGTGACAAGCTCAGCTGGTTTGTTTCGTGACGTCATTCTCCATTTAACAGACTCTCAACCATGTTATATGTTATATCGTTTTAACATCGTAAAAGAAGGAAATATTTCTCCATTTAACATAAGTTTTTCTTTTTAATACGCTTTAACATGTTAAACTAAAGATCATGAATACCCCTAGTCTCGTTAAATACCGCAGTCCATGGCTCCATACTACGTCAAGAACTACTATTTGTGATTGAATATTCGTTTTTACCAATTTAATGAATTTTTATATTAACTATTTACGTAAGCTTAAAGCTTCTTTATCAATTGGTTTTAGAACAGATGTTTTTGATAGAAAATATAGGAATTTTAAATTATTAACTATAGAATAACTTTGCAACTATCGACAAACAGAACACAAATGTGTGAATTGGATGTGAAGAACTGTTTACTACAGTTCAATATATAGTCCAATATATTGAACGTTGTTTATACGTCTTTTATTTGTTACTTAAATTTAATTTAATTTTTATTGTACATAAATTTTTGTTTTATTATGCTATCTGTTCAATTTTATTATATTTTTGATGTTGATTTATATTTTTATTTATACAAAACATGATAGAATTTTCTTTTATTTATATATTTCTTAATTATTATTATTTTAAATTTAATATATTTTTCTTTTGATTATTATCAATATCTGTTATTATCATTTACGTTATTTTTCCTTTTCCACTTTTTTTTTTTTCTTCGGTTTCTATATATATTGTATAAATGAGTATTTCATCGGTAATACTCAATACCCATAATTTGTGGCAGATTGTATTAACTCTCTTCATTAAAATAAATGATTTAAAAACGATAATGATTAAAATTAAATACCGCGACGTAAACTCTAAAAGGCTAGTTTACTGGCATAATGTCTCATTATTGCCTATTCTTTCGAAGTAACTATGAAAATACGTGAACGCTATTCAACGCTTGATTGATATTAAAAATTTAATGTAATTAATCGATTGTGCCTAGCCGACTTCTAGGCTTGCCGACTGTGGCTCCTCACTTCTGAATTACTAAATAATTCGCTTAGTAATTAAGCAGTAGCTATAGATGAGTATTCGATCCAGTAGTTTCGCGTGGAATTAATTACATGATAACTAGAAGATTCTTCCAATACGTATTTATAATTCTAGAAATTATCGTACAAATAATTCAAGAAGTCTGTAACAGGAGGGAGATAGCTCACTTTTTGTCCGTTTTTCAGTTAGGATTTATAATAAAAACAAAAATAGATTTTACTTATGCTGCGAAAAGTGAATAGCTCCGGTCTTAAGATCCAACATAATTATACAAGAACATATCATTAAGACGTACAAGTAGTAAGCACTTAAACAAAAATATTTAAACATTTTTAGTATTACTATGCTATCATACTAATGATTTTCATTTTTCAATGTTTTTTTAGGTTGGTTAACTTTTCTCAAAGCTAGTTTTTAAAAAAAAAAAAATAAAGTATTATGAATTTTTAAAAGTTAAAAGTTTTAGGCCCAGAAACACAAATAATCGACAAACAAATGTACCAATAGTTTATAGGAACTTGAATCATACCGAAATATTATTAATAATTTTTTTCTTAGTAAAAAGTTTTTAAAATACTGAAGGCTTTGTTTTTTTATAGTCTTGTGGATTTATCAGTTTTCATTCTCAATATACCTGATCTAAGATAATAACATTAAATAATGCTAATTTATATATATTTGTTAAAGCTTCAGTTTGTCACAATTTTACAATGTATTAAATTGTATTTTATTAATTTAGTCTTAACTAGATGTCCCTAGTAATGGAAAAATGGGCTTTTTTATGATCTCATAGTAGATATCTTATTCATGTAGAAATTAAAAACAAAAACAAAAGGTGAAGAAATAGTTCCTAAAACAGTAAGGGTTATCTATAGATTGCATTCAAGTGAAAAGTAAACTCCCTTAAAAAAATGTCATAGAATGCTAAAAATCAAACTTATCTCCTTACCGCATCAAGTTAAATTCCACATCTACGAGAATTTTCTTTTAATTTTCTTTTACAAAATTAATCTTTTAATTTTCTCAAAACTTAAATTTCTTTTAAGATCGCCGAGATCTTTAAAAAAAAAATCTTCCAAGTGCAAAAAGCTCATTTACTTAATAATAATGAAGGCTATACAAAAATCCACTACTTTTTTTATAACTAAATTCCTTTATAGTTTTAAATTTTACTATAATAATTAAAAATGCTTTAAGTATTTATTTATTCTTCAAATTGTACATATTATTTTGAGTTTTGGTGAAACAAGTTGGTACTCTAATCTTGTATAACAATAATGGTCAGTTTCCTGAAGACCTAGAGTGGTTTTATAATGCTAATATATTTATTTTTTAAAAAAGGAATAATAGTGTTATCTCAAAAACTAAATTTGGAATAATTTTTTTTTATTTATTAATGTTTTGTAGAATAAACCTGCTTATTGCTACCTTGCGAAATACTTAAAATAACTTATTTTAAAAAAAAGTTTTAAAACTCAACAATGTAGGTACTCTCTAAGGAAGTGATAGAAAATTTTCAACTGGAAAGAAAAATCTTGCATATGATTTAAGGGAACTTGATATAGCACCTTTGATAGGTTAATGAAATGAAACTAAAGATTCATGCTATATTATTTATGAAAATTGGACATATATATCTCGAATCTTGAATATATATCTCGAATCTTGAATATATATATGAATATAGGTATATAGGAAATTGAAAATTAAGGATAAAAAGGTGAAAACTTGATGTCAAGAAAGCTGCCTCGTTAGTTTTATGAAGTGGAATATGTATTGAATTCCAGAAGGGAATTCTATGTTACATAAGTTTGTCTTGTATTTAAGCAGTGAATTGTTCACATATTGAGATCAATAATGTAGATTTTTTTTTTTGGACCTTGGGAATCGGAATACAAAGACACAAGATTGAAAGTTAGATAAACCATAGCGATGATGAGTATTCCGAAAAAAAAATCATCAAACTTCTCACTCTCATCAAACAGTCTCCCATACTTAAGGAAAATTATCTTAAAATGAAAGGAAATAAAGGTGGGGACGAGGAACTGGTGTGAAGTAGGAATCGAGGAATCACTTTTTAACATAGATGATACAAAATTATATATGCCTATGTAATATATATATATGTATAAAATTTAATAGAAATAATAAAATGATGAAGGTCAGGTGGTAAAACAAGCTAATGAAATTCAATATTCAAATTGTTGTGTCACGTTTATTTCCAATTCAGTATTTTTTTTTGTTTCCAAAAACCTCATTTTTTTTTTTTTTTTTTGCATAATCATATTTATTACTGGAAACGAGGAAAACCCCTCATCGAAATAATTGTGTAATATTAAACTGAAAAAAATATGTACATACATAATTTCAATGATTTTTCAATGAAATAAAAACAAAGAGTTTTTGCATTTAAGAAAAAAAAGTATTAAAAAATAATGAATTCAATGAGAAGTTTATCCTTTTCTCTTTTTTCCTCATCTGATAGCATATGCTGTAAAAACATAAATGTATACAACCCTGAGAATACTATAATGGAAATTCAACAGCATGATTTGATACATTTTGTCGTATCCAGTGATTGGAAAATTCCTAAATGAAACTATGTTCAATTGGGAAATAATTGATTTGGGGGAACAATTAAATTCAGGAATTTTATTTTCAAAGCATTAACAAAATAATATTAGTGTTTATTCGAATATAAATTAATATCGAGGAGTTAATAATTAATCAATTTGAATAACTTCTTAATGCCTTATTATGATAAAATAGGATTAAAAAAAACTATTTAGAAACCTATTCTCAAGTGAAATAAAAAATTAAGTTATTTATTCAGAATTTTAAATTTATTTTTATAGAATTTCAGTTTATATTTTTTTTTTAAATAAAAAAATTTGTGTTATATATGACATTATTTGCGATGTTTTAATATTAATTTCATTTTAATTTTTTTATATTTAAATTTTATACATTTTTCGTTGATTATTACTATAATTTAATTTTATTTTTTTTTCTATTAATTATTTGGTTATATTCTATTTACTCACTTTTGTCGATAAATATAATAATGTCTATAAAAATAGACATTTTTAAAGAATTTTTCTCAAATTTGCTTTATTGTAATGGTAATTTTAAGTAAATAGGATGAATTCAATTCAAATTACCCAAGATGGTTGCTCTCCTTAGAAAACAAATTTGAGAAAAATCTTTATGTATGCATCTGCCCCGAGTACGTGGCAGTGGTTAGTTATAAAGTGAGGGCTTTATAATGAATTCAAACCAATAATTGAGCCAAAATTTATTGAACTTTTTACAAGTCTTGTGGTCTTATAATTTTTTTTATTGCTATTTACAACTGTACATTATAATACATTTAGTAAATCTGATCTAAGTTAAATTGGAGTGTTACAGGGGTGTAGAGAAACTACCCATTGGTAGCACTCTAATGACATTTTACATTAGCTAGTCTCGTGGCCATCTTCTTATGGTCTTATAATTAAAATAAAATTGTTAATTTCATTGCTTTACAAAAATATATTTACTTGATATATCATTGTTTGGAACTACCTTCACCCTCTTAGTATTCTCGGTATAAACATATCTGGTAATACGTAATAAAGGTTATTATTGTGTGTTGAGTGTTAAAATAATAATTTTTAAAATAAGGTTCTGGACAAACGATTGAGATGGAATCCTCATACAAGACTGAAAAGACAGGAAACTGCTCGTCGATTCCGACTATTACAACATTTACTAGACAAACGGTCCAAACTTCCAATCCATTACAAAAGACTGATCTACATGACTATTATAAGGCCTATTTGGACATACGGAGTTGAGCTATGGGGCTCCACTAAACCATCTAATTCCTCTCGAATCCAATCCTTACAGTCAAAAATCCTTCGTAAAATCCTTAATGCTCCTTACTTTGTCACAAGTTGCCTATGTTGCCGAATTGGCCAGAACCAGATACCAATCTTTCCATAATAAACTTCAATCAACAACCACCCAAACCAACTCGTTTATAACATGGCTTCTCCTTCACTACCAAATAATCCTCCTAGGGTCTGAAAAGAAGATGGCCTCGAGATCTTCTCCTTTAGAAATGTTTTTGGAGTTCTATCAATGGGTAGATTCTCCACATGTTTTTATCATGTCATAATACCACTTATAGCAAATTTACTTGATGTGTATATATGTATACAGTTGTAAATATCAATAAATAAATTATTAAAAAAAAAAAAAGGTTAATTTTGCTAATAATGATCCGAGAGTAGCGTGATTAATGGACTTATTCTTCGAAATGTTACGCTCCTTATAACAGCCTATCGCTTAAAAAAATTTATCATCACATTTCTATTGTTATACTAATAGTTGAAACGACTATATATCACTTCCATTTCTAGAAATAATCAGAACGATATTCGAGTTCATCTATCAATAGTTGCGTACAAGGCCATGCATCCCGTGCCACTCCGTAACCTCATTTCGCGTTATTTTCTGTACGCGTCTTGGGTGATGAAAAGGTATGTCTCAACTAAAATTCCTGGATCATTATTTTCTGATAAGGGCTGTTTTGTAAAGAGTTTTGTCAAAACTAACGCTTTTCTTGTTTGGCTGGATTAGGGGGTTGATTAGGGCGTAAATGAAAAGGTGAATTAGGCTCCCCTGACCTGGTCCAACGTTAACGCCAAACTCACCTGCGAATCGACAATTAGCCAGGACTGGTTGCAAACAGGTTTTCAATTACCGAGTTCCCACAGTGGGCCAGGCCGAAGCCGGGATCCGGGCACCCCCTCATTTGCATCCCACCCCTAAAGAGAGGGTTGTCGTTTGCAAATCGGCCCGAGCGAACCTGCTTTCGAATCTAGGATCGGAGTTTCTCTTCGTTAGCCAACTGGCTTGGCTAGATCTATGCCTCCATCAGTAAAAAAAATTAGGTTAGATAACTGTTTTGCTGCATTTTAGGCCTGACTACTTTTTTTTTTTCTTTTTGAAGAGCCGACCTTTATTTCTTCAGGCTCTCCGAGCGATTGGGATTATAATGATTAATGACCTCGACTTAACCGTTGAAAAATAAAAAAATAACAAAAGAAACCGTCAGATTTATTTTAGTATCAGTATAATAAATAACATGTATGTGTATATATGCGTATGTTTATATATGCTTAGTGGCTAGTTATAAATTATTGTATTTTAATTGGTAATAGGAATTTATTTCATTTTCCTTACTAATACATTTTATATTTTATAAATGGTATGAACTATGTATTTTTTGTTATTTCTGGTTAGATGTGATTTATTTTAATTGTAAATTTCTGTTATTCTGAAGGGAAATTGTCCCAGAAGAAAATTAATTTTCTCGATCTACCTATCTATGGTATGTAATATGTATTTAAAATGTATTATTTACCCATCCTAACCCATTAATTCTTAATCATTCATCCCTTACAATCCTTCATATTCCTCCGAGGCGTCTAAAAATAAGATGGCCACAAGAACTTCTAATTTAAATTAATGCTTGAAGTACCACAAATGGTCCCTTCCCAAGATTTTCAAGTGTATATGAAACATACAACATGTTTACTTATTGTATTTATTATTTGTACTGTTGTAAATCACATTAAATAAATAAAATAAAAATGTATTATAAATATTGTATGCATACACTTCATTAACAGCTATTTCTAGTAACATATGTGCCTGAAAGTATAATATAATAACACTGAAAACTGTTTTGTTAGTTTACTATAAAAAAACGTTTCATATATTTGATATTTATAGTTAAATTGATAGATAATTGTTGCGTTAATTTGGACACAGAAATCTTATAATAAACGATAACGTCTGTTTTGTTTCTAACCCAACGTCAGAAAACAACGATTCATAAGAGCGATATTTAAATGATTTTTGTTACATTATAAAATACAGGTATGTTGGCATAAATTTGAATACGACACGAAACTGTCTTACATTTAAATTATAAAACCGTTGAACCTTCGATACACGAATATACTCCATCAGATCTTGCATATCTTTACATCTACGTCTCGAACTATTCTTAGGATTTCCATTCAGTCCAAACACTTAACTTGCCGAAGCATAGTAAGGAAACGATAATGTTTGTTAGGTTTCTAACATAACGTTTGACTAAAAATAGCCATTCATGAGCCTGATATTAAATTTTTGTTTTTTAATTGATAACTGTAAATTATAAATTAATTTTAAGTCAGCAGTCTGTAATATAGGACAGTAAACTGACTTATTTTTATAAATTTCGAATCCCTTAAAACTTCGATACTCTGAGCGCTATGTTCATGTTTACGTCTCGTTTTGCAGTTCAATAACTTAGCATGTCCATCTCGACTATTTTAACTTACATTTTCTGGGTAAAAGAACTGTAATTCAAAGTCTGAATCAAGTCAAGTTTATTTATCAAGCCTTTTATATTACACGATACATTTTATTTTTAGAAGCTTCAATTCGCATGATTTAAACGGCCGTGAAGAAATGTAGGAAATAAAAAAGGTATTATGGATTCTTACTTCAAGGTTCAGAGACGCATGATAAATATTTATGTAGTATCGAGTTACTAATGTAACTGTCGATAAAATATCGTTTAGCATAGGGATGTAAATATCGTACAAAAATATCGATAGTTTCCTAATATATCGAAATGTTAGTTCGATAAATCAATAAAAAATATCAATTTTTATTCTTTGAAAGGAGTGGGTAAACATTATATTGAATGATAGGAAGGATATAAATCTAAAATTTATATTTTTTAAATATTAAGCTTTAATAGCAGAAATTAAATATTCATGTATAGCTTATTATAACGAAAATACCTTTTTATTATTCGACAAATTGTACGTTGGATAAAAATATATATATATTTTAGAACTAAAAAAAAAATGAATAAAATTGCTCGACATGAAAATATTAAAAATATAATTCCCTCCCACAAAAAAACTTATTTTTGAAATTAAAAAAAAAAAATTAAGCCAATAAATCTGAAATGTTGTATTATTTATTTATTTGAAAACAATATCGATTTGAGATAGTAAAATGTTCAAATGGATATATTGATACAATATATATTGAATAAAAACTAACGAACAAATATATAAATATATTTTTACATATCTTCCAAGATAATCTCTCTAGAGCATTGATCTGCCTTACTTAGATTTATTTATTGATATTACAATCTGCCACACAGTTGTAAGCATATTGTGTTGAATATATCAATATATCATTAGTGTTGAATGATCTCATACATACTAAAATTAAAAAAAAAAAATAAAAAAAAAAAAAAAAAGAAAAACCTTTTTTTTACATATCTAACCCTTGTTTATTAAGTCTTGGATTTATTACATGGGTGATCACGATAACATTCAATCGTGTCGTTGCAATTCTTCATACAGTAGAAAAGTAACGGAAATCAGTTTTTATTAATTTTAAATGTCTTTGTATATTTATAAAATACTCATTCACTAAACATATACTTCTTTAGTGGGCCAATGTTCATGATGACAACTGACCACAAGCAACACCAGCATACCCAACGAATTCTATTGAACTCATAGTTCAATTCAATTTCATAATGCGGGAGTTAAAATTTATAGGGTTTTAAATGATTTAGATCGATGTGACGGTCCCGTAACGTTGTTGAGATAAACTTTTTCTTTCTTTTTTTAATTTTTTTTCTTTTTTTATTCAACGTACAATTCGTCTGCAACCTCTAGTCACCTTGGCCTCCCAAACAGCCTTGAAGGTATTTTCTACCACGTGTTGAGGCTATCCCATGGCCAACTCAATGCTAATTTTGATTATGAATTTTGAAATGATTTTTCCTCCTTCCCAATTCTCTTTTATAGTAGAATTTCACGCATTACTAATCCCTTTAAATTTCTCAATCATAACAACAACTGATAAATATGAATTTTTTGAATCCTAATAAGCTGGTTATTTCGGTCGAAGAGGCAAAGTTATAATAGCCAAGAAGTCCTTGATCAAGAGTCTATACATTTATTACTCAAATATACTTCCAAATAAAAAAAAAAAAATATTTGTGGAAATAAATAATTTTTTTTTTATTGTTTCAAATTTGAATCTTCCATCGTTACAGTGATTTTCAATTTTATAAATTATATTTAGACGTTTCGTGAATGCTAAGATACCTAAATATCTAATTTGTCCCTTTATTGATGTGTCAAAATATTCTAAAATGTACTACGATAGTTTAGTCGATGGCGCTCACATGTATAAATTAAACTCTATCGTATTTTAATTATGACTAGTAGAAAAGGAAAAAAAAATCTACCTATTTCTTATTAGAGAGAGAAATTATTTTCTAAATAAATTGTTACTACAGAGATTCAAGTAAATAATATATTAAGCTTTTTTGAACTTTCTACCAAAATGTAAATAGCTTCATAATAATTATTACGAACAAATATACGCCCCTCCCCCCCCAAAAAAAATAAAAAACCTATTATTACTAACTAATATATTTATATTTTACTAAATTATATAGTTTAATTGTTTAATTAATACATTTTCTCGAACATTATAAACAGTACTATGACACTGGGCGAACACTAGGCATTGAAACTTTCACAACCCCACCGATAACAAGAATCTAGCCACCCCTCTGTCCCTATTGTTACGGCAGGAAAAAAAAAAATTCATACGTTGCATTAATTATTTTGCCCTCTGCCTAAATTTAGCGATAAGAGCCTTCATTTAAATATATTTACATACGAAACTGTATCATTGAGAAGTAAAATAACTTAATTGAAGGTACCAAAACTTATGTAATAAAATATTGTAAGTATGCATAGTTTATTTAATTGATTTTTACTATTACTTGCCCATATATGAAATGTATACTAAGGAGCAATAAAGCGATCATGAAAAATTTTGAGTCCAAGTTTTCAACGGAAATTCCTTTTTAAGGCGTGGCTAGTCCAGAAACTAAAAGTTATGCGAAACTGAACGTATTTAATGTTGGTAAATGGCTGGAATATTATCACATTGTGTGTTTTATACATATGTTATATACATTGTATAATGACAACAGTGTGTTTTTACTTTTAGTTACCTATGAATGAAAAGACTAATTTCAATTTAAAGTAGGATAGTATGTGAAAGTGTGATTTATTTTTTAAATTACTTTGTATATTATAAGGTTACAGTATATGTTTTAGTCTAAACGACATTATATTCTATTCAATTGTCATAACAACAATGGGAAAACGAACACATTTACTTGAAATTATGTTTATTTATATTTTGTCGACATTATCCATTACTTCCTAAGACTTAATATGTTTTATTTTAAATTTTCTAAAATCTATAGCTTTCCAACAGTATATTATACATCCATATTATTAATATCTTTCGCGTAAATTTATTTTAAATCTAGGGAAACATATCTCATTTTTCTTCTTTAATTAATTATTTCTTCATATTTATATCTAATAATTTTGTTTTCACGACTAACAATGAGAGATCCTTAATTATTTCAAATAAATTAAATTGAAGGTACTTTAGAAGAAGTTATTTCAAGTCCGATAGGTATTTTTCAATGAGAATAAAACTTATCTAATGCTAATTCGCTTGCTTAAAATTCTTGAATGATATTCTATTTAAAAAAAAAAAATAATGAATAAAAATTTAACAATTTTAATACAAAAAAAATTGATTGATTGCACAATACGACAATAGTTCGACGAGATTATGAAAAGTAT
This sequence comes from Halyomorpha halys, assembly GCF_000696795.3. Taxonomy (NCBI): domain Eukaryota; kingdom Metazoa; phylum Arthropoda; class Insecta; order Hemiptera; family Pentatomidae; genus Halyomorpha; species Halyomorpha halys. Next base: position 90,200 of record NW_027112846.1, on the reverse strand, counting down.
TATCTGGGGATCTTCACTAAAAAGGCGCTATGGTGCATGTAGTCAGCTGTGAAGTAAACACTACCCCGTACAAAAGGGCCAGAACACCTGGTAATTACGAGTAACGAACTCATGAATAAAAAGTGAATAAAAAAAAAAGACATACAGAAAATGAGAAACTGGAATGGGAGGTAATGAACTATTGATACAGTTTTGCAATCCAGCGACCAAACACGAGCCCAACTATGATAACCTCTCTCCCTAGTCGTTCGGTGTTGTAATGTGTCGATGTATTTATTCTTTATATACATACACAATACAGTCGCAATACTGATTAAATATTAACTTTAATACAATTAACCAGTTTATTTGCAGGGTATCATTAAATCCAGATTTAATTGTTTGCAGTTCACTAAGTAGCAACTAGCTGGAAACAATTCAGGCCTGGAATATTTTCTTCAGATTTTAAGGTGAAGAAAGAATTAACAATTGTAATATTACGTTTACTACACCCCATTTTCTTTCATTGTGTATTACAACTTCTACAATGGTTGATTAAGATAAATTTTTTGAATGATTTTTAACTTTATTTAATGTCATTTAAAATATTGTTATATAAATTAATAAAAAGAAAAATATTTAAATCAACCTAATGCAATATAGGAATAAACATCGTTAGGTAATGTAATATGTTTTGAATTCTTTCTTGAATGTACCTGAAGATGGCTTAAAACTTTCCGAAACGTTGAATTACATATATAAAATTTGTTAGAGAAAACACATCAAAATAAACATATTTTATTTTTTTTTTTTTTAAATAATTTATTTGTTGCTGTTTACAACTGTATAAATATATATACATAAAGTAAATTTTCTGTAAGCGATATAATGACATGATACAAACATGTGGGGAATCCACCCATTGATAGAACTCCAAAAACATCGGTTACAAACGAGTTGGTTTGGGTGTTTGGGAAGTTTATCATGGAAGGATTGAGGTCCTGATGAATAATTTGATTTGTGACAAAGTAAGGAGCTTTAAGGATTTTACGAAGGATTTTGAACTATAAGGATTGGATTCGGGAGGAATTCGATAGTTTAGTGGAGCCCCATAGCTCAAATCCATATGTCTAGATAGGCCTTATAACAGTCATGTAGATATATTTTATTTAATTTACAATTATATATTATATTATTGAAGGTAGTTAATCGGTATTTAACTAAATGATTTGGTTTCTCAATTTTTTCCTCCATGATTTATTGATAAATTTAATACTATCCTTGAACTTACTTATATAATAACATTTATCAAACCCCATCTTTAATTATATTTAAAAGTCCACATTTATGAATATTAAAATATTTTTTTGTCTCACGGGAACGAGAATTTAATTTGACTTAACCATTAGTTATTGGTTGCGTTAAATTTCATTCTCTAAGCAGGGGTGCGTGTTTATGCGTAATTTGACCTACACGATGTTATCTTCACGTTAATGTTATGCAAAAAAGGGAACTTACTTCCCCGAGAGCTCAGGCTTTTAAACGACTAATGCCTGAAAAAAAA
>NW_027112846.1:85805-87897 GCF_000696795.3 Halyomorpha halys | reverse complement strand
TATTTATAAATAAACATTTAAAATATTATTTTAAAATTGATTAATAACAAAATTTATTATTACACATTAAATATTTGTGAGTGTACATATGTTAATTGTTAAAAAAATTTATTTTGAATTTTTTCATAATTCGGATGGCCAAACTTTTGTATGTGCATGAAATATTTTTAAAAAAATTATTATAGGTTTAACCGTAAAATTTTACTTCATTTCAATATTTTTTAATGGTTGGCCTCCATGAAACCGAGAATTCAATTTTTATTGATTTTACGTATGGAAAATATATATATTGAGAAAATTAAATAAACCAGATAAATTTATAATATAGTATATACAAATAATTATAAGATGTACACTTTTGTTCATTTCCTGATGATTTTGGAACCAATAGACTTTGTAAAATCCAAACCCAAATGTTTTTTTTAATTATTTATAACTGTATAAAAATATATACAACCAGTAAATTTTCTGTTAGTTATAAAATGACATGATACAAACATGTGGAGAATCTACCCATTGATAGAACTCCAATAACATTTCTAGAGAAGATCTAGAATCTTCTTTTCAGACGCCTAGAAGGATTATATTATGAAGGAGATGCCAGGTTAGAAACAAGTAGGTTTGGTTGGTTGGGAAGTTTATCATGGAAGGTTTATCTAGTTCTAGTCAAATCGGCAATATTTGAAACATTGAGGATTTGGACTGTAAAGATTGGATACAAGTGGAATTTGACGGTTTAATGGAACCACAAAGCTCAACTCCATGTGTCCAGATAGGCCTTATAATAGTCATGTAGATTAGTCTTTTGTAATGGATTGGAAGTTTAGACCGTTTGTCTAGTAAATGTTGTAATAGTCAAACCAAAAAATGAATACTTTTTTATCAATTTTTTGTAAAGATTATCAGAATTTTATTTTATCCAAAATCATGTAATAATTTCGGACGATATAATTCCAGTTCTAATGAGATTGAAAAATGTTATATTACGTCTAATACAACATTTATACAAGAATAATAATACACACATATTATACAATAACATGTTATCATTCCATTAAAACTATAAACCATTACAACGAGATATGTTTAGTGGAAATGCCCAACCAAGCCTCGTTTGCATATAAAATGAAACAATTGCCTTTTCGAGTGAAGGGCAGTTGTACAAATTGATCTAATTGCTAGGAATACCTTAAAGTGAACAATCTCCATAAATTTTTCCGTTTTTTTTTTCGAATACTCATGACCTTAGACAACAGTATACGTAATCTGGAAGAAAAACTATCCATCATAGTTTTCTAGTTTTATGACTCCCAATGATTCATATCGAAGTCTCTTTCTTCACGTTATTTTAACGAAGATATCTCATACATCCAGTAGGTACTTGATCGACTAGATTCAATTAGAATTCGTTAACATTTTATTGGGAAAATGTGCCATTTATACAAAAAAACATACAGGAATTATTAACAAACATTTATGTATCTCGTAAAGAATGAAAGAAGCTTATATGAGTGAAAACGTGAGATTTTAGAATTTGTTTTATTTTGGCTCTTAGTGTGGTTAGCAGTGTGCTTTAACCACCTAGTTTATCACCTGTGCTCAAATCAGGTGATAAACTAACAAATCAGCTTTTTTATTAGAGCTATTAACCTATGAGAATAAACTCTTCCTAACAAACCTGTTATTTTTCCATAAATAGAAAACTCAGACTGAAATACCATGTGCATTCTGAGATTCTGATTTGTTTTCCAATAATATTATTTTATTTATTTGATGAGTTAAAGAGTTCGAATTTAATTTTTATTTTTGTTGTAAACAATGTAATATTTAATAGTGTAACTGCATGATATGTTGCATTCTGGGTTAAAAATTAAAACTTTCATATTATGTTTTAAAATTATATAGTTTTATGAAATCTATTTATAAAAATATCTTATCAAGAAATGAATAGAGGGCCGTAAAATATTCTAAAGCTGTCACTTTTATAAGTTCCTCAATAAAATTAATATAACTAATAAAAAAATTAAATTGGAATACAAATTTCAAAGTGTTCTTTTTTATAACCTACAAAGTACAAAATGGAATCAGTTAT
>NW_027112846.1:82761-85025 GCF_000696795.3 Halyomorpha halys | reverse complement strand
TTCTAACCTGGCTTCTCCTTCATTACCTAATAATCCTCCTAGGCGTCTGAAAAGAAGATGGCCTCGAGATCTTCTCCTCTAGAAATGTTATTGGAGATCTATCAGTGGATAGATTCTCACAAAACAGTTCAGCAAAATGGTTACAAACTTTTTAATAATATAATAAAAAAATATTGAAGTTTGGAACGTTTTCGGTGTTACATAACTATAAATGCTATAATTTATAAGAGAAATATCAGACTTTCTGTCATTTAAGTTTCCAATAAAAAATCAGTATCCACTTTTGGAAATTTATATTAAGAAATTATTATAGGAGCATCTCTTTTAGAAAAGTTAAATTTTTATTGAAAATTTTTATTTGTAATATCTATCTGACACTAGAATATTTAAATTTTGAAATAATCTGAACATATCTTTGGCATAATGTTTTAATTTATCAAAAAATAACTTAACTTGGGTCCGGGGTTCAGTTCTTTGTAAGGAATATTTTTTTAAATATAAGTACTCTAAAATTTGGATCATAAGCATTTAAACAAATTAAAAATTTCTTATAAATAACATCAAATGCCTCAAAATTTGCATGCATTTTTGACTCTTCCAACTGTTCCATATGAAATACCTAGACGTTAGATATAAAAATTGCCAGAAGCATGGACATTACCCACAAAATTATAAAGAATGTATAATATAGTTGTTAAAATGGAAATTATTTTTTAGATTAAAGAAAAATTATTTTATGATTTTTTTTTGTTTACCTCCAAAAAAGTATTTCCAATCAGACAGCTTATTTTAAAACGTGATATTAATTTTTTGGATAGTAAAACACGTGTTTCTATGTACTAAGAAGTGATACTACTAATCTCCTTCAATAAATGTTCTTTTTATTATAAATTTTCAAAAACTAAGGCAGCTGTAGAGGTATTTGTCGAATATAAAGATAATTTTTTCTTTTACTGTTTTTTTAAAAAACTAGTTCTTTTCAAGTATGTAGATTTTTTATCAAATTATTTTTTAAATAGTTTAGTATTCTTCTATTTTAAACTGTTTCTCATTTATTTAGATATATGTCATTCGCACTCTAGTGTTTTTACAATTTGTTTTTATATTTTAAAGTCAAGCTACTTAAAAAATATTTTTTCCTTCTACTATTTTTATTTTTAAACAACTTCTTTTCAAGTATGTAGTATTTTTTTCAAATTATTTATTAAATAGTTTAGTATTCGTCTATTTTAATCATTCTCTCATTTTTTTTTTAGATATATGTCACACGCACTCTCGTATTTTTACAATTTTTTTTTGTATTTTAAAGTCAAGCTACCTAAAAAATAATTTTTCCTTCTACTCTTTTTTTTTCTTTTTTTTTTTTAAACTAGTTCTTTTCAAGTATGTTGTATATTTATTGAATTATTTTTTAAATAGTTTAGTATTCGTCTATTTTAAACATTTTCTCGTTTATTTTTTTTTTATTTAGATATATGTCGCACGCAATTTGTTTTCATTTATTTTTTTTTTATTACAGTTTTCTTTCAAAACACTTTACACTAACGAAGTTTTCCTTGTTCAGTAATCAGGTTGGGAGTTGTTTGAAAATTGTTAGCGTGCCTGTAGCTAGTTTAAAAAGCGATAGTAAATAATTACTGGTCGAGTTGAATGAAGCTCTCTCAATTATAGATTATCTGCTAGTTGGTCCTAGAACGATCTGGAATCCGTATCTCTAGATTGCTTCAGACCAGTGACGTATAATGTTTGTTATAGGATTATTTAGGTTTCACGTTTCGTAATTGGTTTAGATTTCGTTTTATTAATTGCAATATAAAATATGGAACCTATATAACGGATATAGTTGAAATTATGTCTATATTAGAGTTAGCTCATAAAAAAAAATTTTTTTGAAAGTAGATTTCAACTTTGAGACAATACATAAAATTAGGATTATTTTTTTTTAGCGATATAAATCTAGAACTCTCAATTCTCCACAGTCAAAACTTATAAATTTTGGATTCGGGCGGTTTATTTTTTTTTTGTATTAATCACATAACTTACTGGATAACTTAAGCCTAAATAAAAAAAAAATAGTACATCTTAAGTTAACTTTTTTTATCCTAGATATTAATATTTTTTTGACTTCATTTTAAAATGAAACAAAAACAACATGTGAGATCTGCTACACACATAAATGCATTAAAATAGATAGAACTCATTTATACTATCCATCAAATCCAAACCGTTTCCATTTTTAATTTTTGCATATATATTGATTTTTA
>NW_027112846.1:74646-82485 GCF_000696795.3 Halyomorpha halys | reverse complement strand
TTTAAAAAAAATGTTTTCGATAATGTCTAAGGATTGATTTTAAATTTATGACATACGGATGATTAAGTGTACATTAGAATCAAATAAATTTAAATAATCTATTTTTAATCACAATGAATTTTAATTTTAAATTTCCGTGTAAATTCAGCGTTTTATTTGTTTATGAGCTGTCTATGTAACACTAACGGTTAACTTGTTCGAACGGATCGTCTCTTTCTCGTTCCACCTTCATAGAATATGTATGTCAACTTTCTCTGAACAGTGGATCTTTTGTTGCTCTGAGGTTCGCGTTACTGGTACTAAAACAGGCAAGCGATAAAAAACGCGAAAACGCCGTTTTTTATTCCCACTAGATATTAGTTAAATAGAAATGAAACACTCACCTTCGAAAGTTTAATGGAAATTTTTTACGGTTATATCTATAAGATAAAGGTACCAACGTACTCCAAAACTAGACAGGGCTTCAATAGATAAGCCAAATTGTGACATCATGTAATTTACAACATATAAGTCGACATGAAAAAAACATTCCGATCTTGTTTAATCGATTAAAAAAATTCACAAAACTATGATCGATTATGGTTCACTCAGCCTCTATATATTAACTATTAAAATATTAAATTTACAATAGTTGGGTAAATATATCAGCATTAATAAGATGTAATATTTAGGAACATTATAATTAGTTGAGATCTTCAAACATTATAATATACCAGTATTTGACAAACCTATTAACCAGTAATTGACATCCACGAAATAGTACTTATACTCTAATATACCAGAGTCTACACGTAACAAGAAATATTATATTAACATAGTTTTAAATAATAAAGTCTTAAACTTAACTTAAACTCAAATTTATTCTGAAAATCGTATATATTAAAAAATCCAAAAAATAAAATACAATTATGATCTCAAATTAAATTTCAAAATAAAAAAATATTTTATAATCTTTTCAATTTCTTAAGACTGGTATTTATTGTTTAAATAAATTAATTGGTATCCTTGTTGTCTCAACACTTTTTATTATTTCATTAATAGTCTAACGTTTCGGCCTATTAGGCCATCTTCAAAGAAAATCTAACAATTAACAGCTTTTATTATACATTCATTTGTAACAATTTTAACAACATAATTAATATAATTAACAGTCAAATCACCTAATTTAACAATCTACTTCTACTCGAATATGGGAAATAATATTCTGTTGAAAAATTCCGATGAACTTAGAATTTTTATTTTTATTTCAAAATTTTATTTCTAAAAAAAAAAGAAGTTTGTTTTTATGTAAACTAAAAGGATATTTCGGTTTTAAGGTAAAATCTTAGACAATATTTGTGGAATAACTGAAAAAATACGCGGTTTGCAAAATAAATAAATTAGAAATGCGTTTAAATTATACTAGAATTTTTCATAACGCGAAAACAAAATGAGCTCTTTTAGGAAAACTTTTAAAGATACAGACTTTTCAAACATTGATCATTTTTCATAAAAAGTAAAAAAAAAAAAAAAATTGTTATAATTGTATTTGATCCAAGAACAATGTAGCAGAACGAATTTAAAGTAGAAAAAATAAGGCAAATGGAACTAAGTACTAACCACAAGGTAGTTCATTAATACTAAAATCCCGTGTATTCAATCACTCACGTACATTCACATAATAGTTCAGTTTCTACTTAAATTACTTTTGTAAATATTTAAACTAATAAAAATATTTCAACTCATCTCTTTTTTTTTTCTTTTTTTTGTATTTTTTTTGTTTCACGCTTACTAGGAAATTATAGAGGATAAATTAGCTAGAAAACTAAGAAAAAAAGATGAAATATGTCAAAAACGACCTTCATTTTAATCCAAACACTCAAAGATAAATGCAATGACAAATTTGAAGGCTATTATAACTCGAACATGAGATGTGAATCACTAGTGATTTAATAATTGGTGCTAGAACACCATTATGCTTTTAAATATTTATTCGAGAGTAATTATCACATTTTTGGAACCGAGTGATATATTTTTATATTTAACTCGGAAGTTGTAAAAATGTTTTCAGTTAATAGTTTGGATTAGTTATGAAATACCAAACATGAATTTTTTATTAAGAATATTTCGTATAAATTAAAAAAAAAAAAGTTATTATATTTATTAGCAGTGTTTTAGTTAGAGATAAAAAGTTAATATAATGGCTGATATTTTCATTACTTCTTTGAAAAAGTTTAACATATCACTGATAAGAATTTCAGAAATAAATTCTTTTAATTAAAACGTTTAAATATTTCTTACAAATTTAAACCGGATATTTTTATCGAAAAAAAATAAATATATGAATGAATATATATGTTCCACACTGACATATGTTTGCTTGCAGCTTGAGAACCATGGGGTTACCAGCAAGTCGTCTAAAATTAGACTGAGGTACCTTAGTGTGATGGCATTCATTTTAAAAATTCTATGTATCATTAATGATAAAAATAAAAATTATTTGGTGATCTTTCAACCCCCGAATTCGTAGTGATGTGGACTTAGTATCATAGTTGGTTTTGGACAGAGGTTTCCAACAATTAAAAAAAAAAAAAATCCACAAAATTCGTTTCAATTTATAAATAGCAACTAACAATTTCATATTCAAGAGTATAGGTTCATAAACTCTTTAGAGTAGTTTTGTAAAAATTATTTCTTGGTTCAAAAGAGACATGCTTAAACATGGGTCAACATTGTCTACTAAAAACATTTTAAATTGAAAAATAATAAAAGTAGAAATTTAAAATTTAACAAAAAGGTGCATTTTGTAAGTGTAAAACATGTGATTAAAATATCATTAAATATTAACTTATTTTATCTGGAAAACCGATAAGCTTATAAAATTACGAACGGTTTAGAATTTAATTTTCTATTAAGCTTTTATTAAAAAATCACTTGAAAAAAAAATATTTTAATTTACTACTGAAGTGGTGAATACATGAAATTCATATTGAGACTGACACATTGGTCATGTCAAAATCTGGCTGGATTCGTTCAAACCAATATCCTTTTTATACTGGAAACTCTTAAAGTAAGTGAGTTAGATCCTTGTTTCGCCTATGGGGGTTCTTTACTCGTCATCGGATTTCTTGGGAACAGAATGGATCGATCATGTCCTTCGTTGTTATAGGTGAAGGGTTCTTCTACGTCAATACGATGAAAACGAAGGAATGGTTTTGAAGAAAAACTTGAGGGAACTTCTACAAAATAACATATGTTTTCTTCTGGCGAACAAATAAATACATAATATAAAATAGAATTTCAACTAACCGATTCATCAAATCCGTGCTGAATCCCGAAGTTCTTAGATCGAAGATTCTAACCAGTCTTGTTTCTCTGATATGTATCCAAATTCAGATCCATTTACCCATTAATATGCGCGAAGACAGGATTTTTTAGCAAATAGGAATTTAAATTATTTTTGAAAGATTCAAAAATAAAATATTGTCTCCCAGATTCCAGTAATTAATAGCTAGTCAATGTTTCGCCAATTCGAGCTTCATCACATAATATAAGGACAGGATAATATAAGATAAATAAATGCAGAATCAGAAACAACACATCTCATGTCAACAGCTCTATAGACTAACTAATTGAGACAGTTTATCACTCAAGAACCGGCAAATATATATTGGTATATTTTAGTATTTTGGGGTCATGATACCTGAATTGTCATAATTTTGACTGTATTGTTTTAATATTAACTGATTTTTGATATACTCTATTTTTTTTTGTTCTCAGTAATTAAATATTATTTATTTTTATGGTTTCTCTTACAGTAACCGTTTATTTCGTGATACGTTATTTCATCATTTTAAATTATAAAGGAGTAAGGGAATAAAGTGATCTTTTGGAGAATATTGACTTTTTTGTGCCTGAACTAGACTTATTTAATAACGGAAATAAAGATTTTTAATTCTTCACACGAGACAGCACATCTAAAAAAAAAACCTCTAAAAAAACTTAAAATAGTACTTCATTCCAAGGTAATCAACCGCATAACTATGTCTATAGATAAAATCTTTATAGTAACTATCTCTTTATGAATTTCTTCTGTGTTATTAATAAACTAAAACTTTTTTTATTACCCACTATGTACTGAATTGTTTAAATAAATAAAATGTTTTATCCAATTTACTCTCAAAAAATATTTATTCAATTATAAGTCCGCACACTCTGGAGTGTAGAGAACGTTGCAAATATTGTGATAAATTTTTAACAAAGAAGTTGACTTTGACAAATAATTTTAATTTGTTTTGATGTGAAAATTGACTAATTAGGGTAATTTGTTGGATTGACCTGGGCAGAATATCCTGCATGATATTTTTAAATGATTTAGTTCTAAAATTGTATTAATATTGACCCTGAGGGTGGTCGAATAGGTCGAAACGTCGAACTTATAAATAGAATAAAAATGTTTTGAGACTAAAAATGAATAAATTTTTTTATTTATTTAAACAATATTAACCAGTCTCAAGAAAGTTTTAAGATTGTAAATAAAATATGGAATATTATGTTAAACGATTTTAAAGATTCTTTAATAATAAAGTCTATATTGAACATTTAGCCTTTAATTATGAAATTCTGACCAATAATTGAAGAATATTTTGTAAGTATAATAATGCCGTTCAATAAAATATGAAATATTACTGAGGTTTTTCGGTGCATTAAGAAAATAATTAAGTGAGAATTTAAAATGAGAAGTGTTTGATACGATCTAAATGCTTACTAAGGTGCTTGCTTGCACGTGTGTTCCTGAAGCATGAATCCGTCTTCCCTTTATGTCAGAGTGGGAACTTAACGCTGTAATGCCTTATAGATCCGGGCATTTGCAATCTCGATAATGGTGTCTCGATTCTATTCCAATGCCACTATGATATTAACACTTTAAATATATTATAAACCTATGACTTTCTGACCGAAAGTACCCTTTAAAAAAACTCTACTTATTCCTGCCAAACAGATCCGATACCTAGGACTACATCTAGACAAACGATTTACTTTGAGTCCCCGTACACTAGAAAACAGGAAACCGCTCGATGACTCCAACTATTACAATACTCATTGTACAAACGATATAAATTTACAATTTACAACAAAAGTCTCATCTACGTGACCATAAAACCTATCTAGACGTACGGAGTTGAGCATTAAGGATCCACTAAACAATCGATTTCCTCTCGTATCCAACCTTTACAATCCATAATCCTCAATGCTTCTTACTTTTTCACTTCATCGCTTCTTATTTTTAGCCAATCTAGCCCAAAACTGATAACAATCCTTCCATTCTAAACTCCCTAACAACCCAAACCCACTAGTTTCTAACCTTGCTTCCTCTTCCATTCCTGACAATCCTCCAAGGCGCCTGAAAAGAAGATGACCTCGAGACCTTCTAATGTAGAAATGTAATTTGAGTGCTACCAATGGGTCATACCATTGCAACACTAATAGCACATTTAATAGATTTATTTTCATGTTACACAGTTCTAAATATCAATAAGTAATTAGAAAAAAAATAGATCATAATAATTAATTCAAAGAAATTGTTTTCTAATATACAAATGTTAACATGTATGCATGTATATAGTATTTCTATATCAGTCTAGCTGTGAAAATATTGTAATTTTTATTGTACGAATAAACTTTCCAATTATTAATATTTTTATAAAATTATTTCAGCATAATCTAAACCCATATACATATATTCTTCAGCCAATATGAATATAAAATTTTCTTCAGTTGTAGTAAATTGAATAATATATATAAAAAAAAGTAAGGTTATAATAAATGCATCAATACATACTGGGATTACCATTTCATCAAACCAATAAAAACAATATAAAATACATTTTTAGAAGAAACATAGAACATCTTCTTGCCATTTTTCCAAATATCAATTTTTTTTTTTTATAAAGAACTGAATTAACTTACACGTGACACTATATAAATCTCAAATCAATCATATAAGAACGATACAATGGAAATATACCATGGATTTTGGAAGCCTATAACTTCGTCACTGGAGAGAACCATGAACTATGGCCAACGACAGCAAGAAGAGAGTTGTTGATTAAAAGTGCACAAGACCAAATGCATAAAAAAAAAAAAATATTAAAAATATCATAAATAATAAATGAAAAATAGCTATAAATAATTCAAAAACAAGAAAATGAGCAACTATTTTGGGAGTATTGCGTCTTCTGTGAGAAATTTAAGGAAGGTGATATGCCAATGTCATTTTGTCTCAAGTGCCGTCAATTAATTTCCTTGGAGTTATCCTCCTTGTGTTAAAATTTCTTAACCATTGAAAGTTCGTTTTACTCGACTTGCAGATTAATTTCAAACAAGAAATTTATACAGCACCTTGAATAGCACAGAAAAAAATTCCGAAATTTTACAGATAACCCCTCTATTATCACTAAACTTTTGAATTATTTTTTGGTATATTCAATTTTTGGAAAATCGATGCTTAAAAAATGTATCTAAGAGTTGAGATATTTTTATTAATATAGTAAATATAGGTAGTTACTTAATACAAAAATACTAACCCTGAGATTAGATTTCTTGTCGTGATAATAAGTCTTCTAAAATTGAAGATTTCTCAATTTTGATATTTTGATGCGGATTTTGATTATTTTGGATCAAGGTATCATTAAACATATACTGAACATAAATTTAGGGCATTTCTATTTTAGTAAAATGGCTTCTGGATTCCGAGTAATAAATCCCTATAAACGCAAAAAACTGTTTAATAACCAGAAATAACTACTATTACTGATAAGGAAATGTTACAAAATTAAAATTATTATTTTTAGACTCAACAATAATGTAGGAGTAAAAAAAAATTATTTCAATTTAAAATGGTGAAGGCACATTGGCCCATATCATTCATTGAATTTCTCACAGGAAGACTTTTTTTTTTACGTTTTGCTCCCAGACTGTGTAGTTAAAAAGATGATTGTTTGTTCTAGTATTATAATTAACGGATATTTTAATCACCACCAATCAAAACAAAGCTATTTAAATCAGATTGTAAATTTTAAAACGCCTGGTTTATTCGATAAGCCATCGGGGAAACAGAAGTGGTAACTATGTGGACACAACCTGGTATTCAAGAGATAACACAAGCGTAATCTAATACCTGTTACACATTTGTACCTTACGGACAGAAATAATGAAATTAAAACCATTCATTTCTTAATTAAATGCCAAGTTTATACAAAGTTTATGGGGATAAGGCATCTCAATGGTAAAATAATCGGGTTTTAAAATTTCATAATAGCAATTAATAAGTAAAAAATGGGTCCGGATCTTTATTTATTGTATTTAAATATTTTTTTTCGAGTTTTGAGGATCAATACTTTTTTTTGGTGACAAATATTTTTTCTCATTTAATCCAAATATAATTTTGGTCCTAAAAAAAAAATAAAATAATTAAAGATAACACTACCTTATTGAAAACATGGAAAAGAAAGATGTTGCCCTCACAAGTAACCTGCAGATAAAAATATCATTCCGTTAAAATCTTAAAACATGTAGAGGATTGGAGAAAAAAATCACCGAAAATTTGAAGAGCCACAAAAATGCGAACTATTAAATTTTACTACGTTTAAAAAAAAACTAGCTTTTTTGAATCTTTAATGAAACAATATTTATTAAAAAACCTTAGAATATATATTGCATTTTTAATGAAAATTCCAACTTTTTTGGTAAATTTTCTGTTCAAATATTTGCCATTATTAAATAATTAAAGATGCCCTAATAATAAATATATTCAGTTTTATAATATATATTTTTATTTTAAGTAATTAAAACATCTAA
>NW_027112846.1:73032-74596 GCF_000696795.3 Halyomorpha halys | reverse complement strand
GGGCGAAGCGTTGGTTAACAATAAATAGTTGTCTTCTACTATTTTGATACCTTTATTGACAGTTATCTGTATAGTGTAGTATAGTTTCTAAAACGTCAAAAACTGAATTGGTTTTTTATTAGTATACGTTCTGATCTTCGATCTGTGTTCTGGTTATTTCTCGAAATCCCACAAAAGATCTTTGCCTCAATTCTAGACGAATCTTTAACCCTTTCGTTTTCTTGGTCCTAGAGCCTCTGAGACTGGCTTAATCAATGGTTCATCTTTAACCAACTAAAGGCTGAGTTGGAAATCAATCAACCCACCTCCCCACCCCCCAGAACCGGTGGAAAACCCCACTGAAAATAATATAATCGATAGACCGGGACCTGGCGTATTAATATTTCAGTATGACGTCTTAGTCTTTTTTAAAACGTGGTATATACGTCTACCGCAGGCTTTTAGTAAAGTACTATTAATTGTTAGTGCTATATCATACTGAAGTGTTATAACTAATGTGTGTCAACAAAAAATAAAAAATAAAAAGCTTAATAGAGTACAGATCAACTTATATTTTATGATGAACTTAATCACTTAAATAAAAATATTTACTGTTTTCTCAATCGAAAGCAGTTTGAGTTCTTCATCTGTGGATTTTGATTTCTTTGTTCGGCAGAGCTTTCTGACACTTGACACTTCAACTTGCATATCACAGAAACACTGGGTTCATTTGAAACGTGATGACAGCGCGATGCAACTTGTAACGTCTTTGCACACGTGTCACGCCGGAGGTGCGAAACGTTCGCTCTACTTTACTTATTAAATCTTTATATTTCTTATATATAATACTATATAGTAATTCATATTTTATTTAACAATTGAATAATAAAAGCTACATTCAAACATTTACCAGCTATTCTTCGATATCTTTTGTATTTACATGTCATCTATTATATAATTACATTTTTTTTTTTTTTTTTACTAAATTAATAATGTAAAGTATGGATTGTTTCCATGCTTCGTATTTATCTGCAACGCGGCTAAATTTATATATACATCGCAGATGCAGTTTATAAATTAATTTTTTTTATATCGGATTCTAAATTACATTTTAAAAATATTTACTAAAACAGAAATATAATAATGGTATAGTAATTATATAAAGGAGAGCTAGGTATAAAGGGTATAGTTATTATGATTACTCAAAGACCGTTTGAGGGAGAAGTAAGATACGCCCTTGTGTCGAGGAGAACGCACTGGCCACTGGAGAAGTGGAGCTGCGCAAGGCTCACCCCTCGCCCGCCTACACCCTTTACCATTCAATACCTGTGTGCCTCCTTCTTTACTTATTCTTTCTTAATATAAATTTGGATTTAGAATTTTTAATTTATATTTTTTAAATCTAAATTAATCTTAATCTGATTTCAAGAATTTTTATTTTTAACTACAAAAAAAGAAAAATTTATAAGTATGAAATACTCAATCATAGTTAAAATATTTCTGAAGTAGCAAAAATTAACACGAAGAAGAATATATTTAAAATTTATTTTTTCAAAATTACGACTGTACCAAAAAAAAAAAAAAA
>NW_027112846.1:61454-72077 GCF_000696795.3 Halyomorpha halys | reverse complement strand
TTTATACTATGCTTAGTTATAGTAGTTCAAGTTTGGTAGAAAGTATTTGTAATTTTTTTATATTTGGGCACTTAACAATGAATATATTCTATATTGTAATTGTTATTATCAATATAATAATGTTATAATTATTAAGATATTAAATATGTTTGGTGATAAATTAATGTCTAGAGGATTACAAAAAAACTATTACAATTATTTTAATTATTATTATCCTTTTTTTAATGACAGGTTTTAATGAAAAAAATAGTCGAAATCACACAATTAGATTTTAAAAATTGGTAAAACAAAAAATTCATAAACAAGAAGTTCTGACATTTCCTTAAGTTCAAGTATTGTTACATATTATTTATCCTCAATGATCAAATTTAAAAATAATTTATTTAAAATTTATAAAATTTTTAATAAGAAACAAACCAACTATTAGTTGAAAGAGGTATTTTTTCCCCTTTAAATATAAATTAACGTAGCTATTAAAATTTGTATTACTTATATGTCTAATACAAGTCAAATACACCAATACTATCACTAACTGTCGTCCCATGCACTCCCCATTGTAACATAAACAATTCTCACACGTGAAGAAAACTGACGAACAATATAGCAGAATTCATTACGTAGGATTATCGGTTTAGCCATAACAATAGGACCTCATTATGCAGCACAAAGGGGATATACTTCACATTATCATTCGAGTCTATTACCATCCTAAGCCGAAATTATTCAACAAATGTATTTCTTTCTCTAGTATACGATATCCCGTTTATAAAAAAAAAAAAAAAGTTATGGTATTTATAGTGGAAAACAATGAAAATGAGGAGAAAATTTATGGAACTATACACTAATACAAAGTGTTCAGGCGGAATTTTGGAATAAAAGTTTATATATCTTAATTGTGATGAATATATTTTTAATTGATATTAAAGTTGATTTTGTATTCTTTTTTTACTGCGCACATAAATCTAGTTGATCCGATGGATAGGATGGTGTTCAATGACGTCAAACGATCCGGGATATCGACCAACCGTCCAGGAAAAAGTCGTTTGAGAATTAAATTTCCTATAAGAATTCGTAATTATAATTGATAATTGGTATTCGAATTCACCAATGGATGGCCGGGTTATAATCAAAATATGATGACAGATTCTTACAGAAAGGGGGATCTTCTCTTTTGTCCGATATGCCATATTGTTTGTCCGCAAATCGTCATTAACCGTTAAAAATACTTCGCGGTTTTTTGGTATTTGAAAAACGGCATGAAACCCTCCACTCCAGCCCTCCATGGTAGTCTTACTTATCTGACTTTTTAAACAGACAATTATAGCGAGTAGGTTGGTCGATGTACGAAATGTCACAATCTCACAAGAGGAAATCATAATAAAAAAAGGCAATCCTTCCCCGCCGGACCCGCCCCGCTAAGACCCCACTATTGAAATATTAGCTTAAAACCGAAAGAGGAGACTTTCGTCGGAAAAACGGCATTTCAGACGTTCAAGCCACGTTGGTTCGGAAAATCATTAATATAAAATTGTTTTGGAATTAGATATCTTACGAAAATCTATTATTGTATATATATTATTTTATATCTATGGACCATTGTGTATATACTACTTCTAAAGTAACTAAAGTTTTATATTGGTTATACAAACATTGGGAAACTAAACTACTTCAACAAGGAAATAATCATATTGAGAAAAAAAAATTATTTAAGATTATATTGTTGCATTTAATGATGGCATTGCCTGATTTTTTTTTAATTGCTGACCTCATTATTTTTCTTGATAAACCGAAAGATAGACATCTCGATAGACCTCAACGAAAAATTTGAATACATTTTAATTGCGGGTAATCTTTTAAATCTCAGCATGCATATATATTTTCCCCTAATTAACCGACTGCTTATTCCACTCCAGGACACCCTTATCTAATTAACAATATTAATAATTAATGAGCTATTTGAGGGTATAAGTTGCGTATATCTTGACCCATATTCCACTAAAATAAGATTGTGGGCGAAAGGCGAACACTCGTATAAATACCAACGTATGTATAAATATATACACGCATAGAATGACATAATGGATTCAGAAAGCTGGACGCACGTTGCCAAATTCGTTCGTATCACGTGGCACTAGGCCATTTCGTCCAGCCACACTGAAAAAATTCCGGAAGCAGAATCGATTCAAAAAATCGATTTTGATTATTTTCTTAAAATTCTAAAAAAATTTGAAATAAATATTTATTCCATCCCTGATATTCTCTAATTACAATCTGATTCGTGCATCCTTTATCGAAATCGTGATTATGCACCTTCTGGAAATAAATTCAAAATAAAAAGTTGATCAATGTATTTTTTTTTTTAAATTTTAATATTTATTCATTTTCTCTGATGAGACAAAAATTATTATTAAGATAAATTCTCCTTGAAATGTTTGAAGGTTGATTCCAAAAGTTACATAAAATTATTAAACTCCAAAGTTTTACATTTTCTAGTCTACAAAATATTTTCCAACTATTTCCATTGGAAGTCATCGGGCTAATTTCTCCAGTTCTAAAAAAAAAAATCTTTCCAGTCGATTTTTGAATTTTTTTTTGTCCAAATTTTTCTTGAGTCTGACTTGACAATTCACAGGGATATCGAAACTTTTTTATAAATCGATTAATATGTCAATTAATGAATTGTTCAAAAACGAAAAATAAAATAATTGAACAAACCATTAAAAAAAAAAAAATTTTGCCTACATTTGTAGTCTATGATTAATTATTATTTTTAATTTTGTATGTTAAATAGGAAATCAACATTCAAATTATCTTTTTAGGTAAAACTACTATATGTCAATCCATATTATATATTCCAATTTAAAGTTAAATATATTTTATATCTGTGTATTATATTCTTACCCATATATAGCTTACAGAATATTTTCACAAGAAGGGTTTCCGAACAGTGTTAGGGCAAGGAAATGCCAAACCATATTTTACAGACACCCTTCCTAAAAAGCCCATCATATTATCCAACCCATTTCCGTGTTCGATCTTCTGATCAACGGATAAAGTTGAAGGTAGGGAAGGAAAAATATTGAAATAATAATAACTCTTTTTTTTTTTTTTAATATCTTTATTGAAGTTTACAACTGTATATTATATAATACATTCAGTAAATTTGATCTTAGTCAAAATGAAGTGTTACAGGCGTGTAGAGAAACTACCCATTGGCAGCACTCTAAAAATAATTATAACAAACTTATATTATTAATAATATATTAAACCCTCAATTTGTACGCTCGAATTAATTCGAGCGCGCAAACAGGCCAAACTGTGCACACTCCAGATTTTACACTGCGTAGTATTTTATGCTGCTATATTTTTTCAAACTCGAATATAATTGAGAATTAATAATAATGATTTATTCTCTGTAATAATGCTCTCTATATAGCTTTAGACTATGTTTACATAGGGAGTATTATGACCGTTATCCAAATTTAAAATTAAAATTTTAATTATTTTTGTATTTTTTTTTTTTAAATGTGTGTTAATTAAGTGAAATTTGAAAGTGAAACACTATTTATAAATTAAGTCTTGAGTAGAATAGTTGCAATAGTATATTGAAAAAGTTTCAGTCAGCGGCGTTGTTGCAGCAAATCACTGTGGGGGGGGGGGAAGCAAAATCTAAAATTTCCCAACAATATTTAGCGGATTACGAATTGAGCGGAGGTCCCTATTCTCAGAAATTTGCCATTTTCTTGAACATTTTTTGAAAAAATACGTTTCTAAATAACATTTTGAATAGTGTTTACCACAATTTTCGCCATTTGTTGCAGATTATCAAACTTTTCAACTTTATGTTGTTTTTTTAAAATTATTTTGGGAGGGGGTGATGAAACTACCCCTCCTTCCCTGTAACGATGACACTGGTTTCGCTTTAGTTCATTTTTTTTTTTTATATATATTATTCATTTACCAATGAAAAATAGTATATCAATTTGTGGTGACAGCGCTTCTTTGAGCAATAGTTCGGGGAGGGTTTGTGGTTAGTTCCGGCTTATGAGGTTTGACTTTTATTTAGTTAAGGACACTCTAATGAATCTTAAAGTTTTCTCTCTCACATTGATAGTGTGACCAGCAGGATAAATTGTTCATACTTTCAAAGTCGATGGAGATATTTTTTGAGCATATATTTATTTATTTAATTTTTTAAATGTTTAAAATGATCTATGTCATATAAGACCTTAACACACTATGTTGTGTATTTTATTTTTCTATTTTACCAAGCAGGATTTTCTTTCTCTTTTTTTTCCCAATAAAGAAATAATACTAGAGGGTGAGAAACCAAGGTGTAAAAGTGACAATTTGGCAAATAATAAGAAATGTTTTTATTATAAAAACGAGCCTGAATCAAATGTACTCTTCTCTAGTGGCATTTGTGAAATTATCAATAGTAAATTCATTGATAATTTCATAAAGCGTAAAATTGGTTCAGGCAGAGGAAGATAGAGAAATAATTTATTATTCATAAAATTTTCACTTGTGCCACTTAGTTTCTAAACCCTTCATATATATATGTGTAACAGCATAATAGTAAAATATTAATCAGCTTCAAGGACCTGAATCATTGATGATAACTGGTATAGTGTACATAATATGTCCAATAAGGGAAGTAATAATATTACTATATAATAATAATAGATATAATAATATTACCTAATTTATTTAAATCGTAATTACGTATGAGAAAATAGTAAAATAAAAGATGAAGGTTCCATAACCCAATTGAGATGTAACAGAGTAAATAAGGGGGTGATAAAACGCCTTCAAAAGGATGAATTATTCAGATGCTGGGATGTAAATTTTGTTTTCATGTTAACAATTCTGTTTGACTCAGCTTACTGGAACAGTTATTGCGGAAAAACTGATCCCCCCCCCACCTCCCTTCATAGCGGATCTATATTTTTTGTCAGCTACACGTGCATTGCGTACGCTCATAGAAAAAAATAGACCGGTTTCGAAAAATTATTTTTTCCTAGGAGGCAGGTGGACCATGTTGGACAACACGACCGGGTTTCATATTACGAATTTTTAAGTAGGTCAAAGTAGTTATAGATACTCCAGTCGTTTTTTTCTTGCATTTTGGTCTGCTATGCAAAATTGAAAATTATCAATCAAAATTTTCTTAAGAAAAAGTTACAAAAGAATCTTACTTATTTTTATAAATTTTCCAATATTTATGTTGCCCTTATGAGCCTCGATTCTCAAAAAGATTATTTAATATTTCAACATTATTTAAGTATATATGTTATGTACAGAAATAAATTGAAATTTGATTAATCGAATTCTTTGATTTATTTTTTTCTATTTATGATTGTCATAGGAACAAATATATTTTTTTTACGTCGATAGTTTGATTGTGAAGTAGGTGATAGAATAAGGAGTTTTTAATTAACAGACCAAAGATTTTATTTTTTGCCTTCAATGTTCATTTTATTTAGTCATCTTATATATTTTTGAATGATGTCCTTCTAGTCGTATTGCTATAATATAATCGTATTCCGAACCATATATTGCTATAGCAACGAAATTAGATCTAAATACTCCACCACTGTAATTGTTAATTTATTTATTTAATTTACAAAACCTGAAGACAAAATTTTCAAGCCATCTTCAGTTTTTTTTTTCTATGATCTTATTCAAATCAGGTTGCAGTTAATCATTGTACTATTTACATACACAGTATAACACCATTCAAATAAGCAAATATTATAATAGAAATAACTTTTAGAATCATGTTACACAACATATTATAATCCTACTTAGTGAAATTTTATTGATGTTATTATTTTTATTTTAATGACTGCTTTTCTGACTTGTACTATACTGTACGTAGGAACAGTGCAGTGAATGCAGTTTGATTGAAAGTAACCTAATTTTAATTAGAAAAAAAAACTGAAGATGGCTTGTGAGATTCTAGGAAACGTTAAATAAATGCTTTATAAATAAAAAATGTTTATCTTCACCTAAATACCACTAAACCTATATTTTACTATTTTATTTAATAATTTTCATTAGAATCACGACATAATTAAAGAATATTAATGACTGAATAATTTTTTTTCATTTATGAGCTTATAACGATCTGTTACGAAAGATATTAGCATAAATATCTGCCCGAGTTCTTGGTTCCCTCTTTCGGATAGGAAAGCGTTATAACTCACTTTCCCCTTTTTGGTAATTTACCAAAAGAGCTAATGAACGGTTGAGGAAATTTCACCAGTATATATTAGTCAAATAGATGAGTTATGCAAGAGATCTAGTCGAGATGTGAGGCATGCAGTGGTGGGGTTCGGTGCCTGCCAACCTATTGCTATTTCGGTTAAAACCACACGTCCCGAACAATTTGGCCCCGAAATTCCAATATAAATATTAGGACAAAAGGTTTTCGATGGTATTTGAAAACGGGTTAATTGTAGTAAATTACTGTTCATACGCAGCTTTTAATTTCTTGATCTAATAAAAGTAATAAAAAGCCTGCATAAAAAGTGTAAAACAAATATTAATAGTAAATTATCATAACATACAAATATGCATTTTTTTAAATATGAATTGGCAGCTCATATTTTTTTTTTAAATAAAATTCGTAGTAAGTCGGATACCTGGATTTATTTACATGTTTTCAATCCATCTACGGATTTCAACAATGTTTTTAGTCATCATAAATCCTTCATCTATTCTTGAGAGAGCCCAAAGCTGGATTTCGACACCATTTATTAAATATAATCGTTGGCAACGAATATAACATAATCCGTAAAGATGACAACTAAACAAAGGTTCTGTGAATGTGTACACAGATAAGAAACAGGTTCGGATATCATATGAAAATTAAAAACATTTTTATGAAATAACTTTTCTTTTTTTTTTGGAAACGTTCTTAAAAACCTCCTTTCACCAATTTAATTGTTTATTTTCTTCGTTTTATTTATCAAGCACAAAGTTGATTTGAAAATATGAACGTTTATATTTAACCTCGGCTACATTAAAAAAAAAAAAGAGTTAAATAAAAACATCCATTTTTTATTTTATTTTTTTTTAATAAATTCAAAGTTACAATAACAAATTATAAACCAAACAACTTTCCTGAAATAGTTTGCACAACACCTGAATTTTATGTTTATATTTTATTGTGTAACATTTCAAAGGACACCTTAATTGATATAATTAAAATTATATCTATCTATTTTATAATAGATTTAAAAAAAATAGAAATTCTTAATCTGGAACATACATATTTTTTTTTTAAATACAACTTTTTTTTTTATTAATTAAATAATTAGCTCGTAGTATTAACCCTATTTATTTAGTACAGTGTCAACTAATAACAACTGTTGTTTCAGGCTAGAGGAGTGGGTTGAAAAAGGAGGAAGGAATTCGCGAATGCGGGTCTGCATGCAAATTTAGCGGAGCGCCTTCATTTTGCAAAGTCTACTAAACCATGATGCCGTATACATCGCGAATATAGTATACACCTGTCTCACCCCAATTATAAGGGTTGCGAATTCTTTTTTTTGTATTCTTTTTTATCTAAGAGGCACAATGGGTGTGTCTTTGTGTTTGTGTGTGGATCTGTGTGTCTGTGTACATGTATTTGTTAATTGGTGATCATTCATCCCCCTTTTTTTATATATTTCTGTTGTTTAAAGTATCAACAAACTGCTTTTTATTTTATTGCTAATTTAAGCAGTAATGAGACTAATTAAATATTTTTATGTTGAGAATAAAAAGCTTTTAATTATGATGGTAGCTGATATACCAGCCTCGAGAATTCCTTAAATTGAGTTAATTCCTTTTTTATGAACGGAAGTTGAACCCGGAGGTAGTGATATAACACATCTATGAAACGATGCGGCCTGGTGCAACTAAAACTCTATTGTACCCGCATTGACTAGCTCCCATAACCAGCGCTTTCTCACATAGTAATTACAATTTATGTCAATTTAAATGATAAATTAATAAATTAGATGCTAAAATCATTATATTAAACGAAATATTAATTTAAAAAAAAAATAGTTTATGTATCAAATAGAACTATATTCAATTGAAATTTACAATAAACCTGAAAAAAATGTTGAATTTCTTGAGCTGATAAAGAACAAAAATGGCAAGATCTCAACATTTTATTTTATTTTTTTAATGACCATTAAAATAAAAACCAGTAGTTATTGGTTGTGGTTCTGTGGCTGTAAAGCTTCAAACAATATCTTACATCACAGGAGACCACAAAAGAGTTTTTCAAAGTGTTAATTAAATGTTTATAAAAAAAAAACAAAAAAATCAAAGGCTTTAAGCTTGCAAACATATTTGAGCCTTTCATATTGTATTGAATATCTCTAAATTTCAACAAAAAGATCTCGCCCAATATGTATTAAATATGTTTTGTTGATTCAAATATACAACCAAAAAGATATGAACAAATAATTAATTCTATGTCATCTCTCTGTTTGTCCTTATTAATATCCACAAAGAGGCTGAAATATTAAAATAAAAAACAAAACAAAAATTGACATTATAT
Source organism: Halyomorpha halys (assembly GCF_000696795.3). Classification (NCBI taxonomy): domain Eukaryota; kingdom Metazoa; phylum Arthropoda; class Insecta; order Hemiptera; family Pentatomidae; genus Halyomorpha; species Halyomorpha halys. The sequence continues at coordinate 63,517 of NW_027112846.1, read as the reverse complement.
ATATAAGCCACAGACATGCATGAGCAGGTGTTATTGAAAGGTGTGGGGAGAAACCGATTTCACAATTAGGCATCAGGTGAAATCGTATTTAGTATTTAATAACTTTTCAGCAATAATTTAAAGCATAGTGCAGTTTGTATATATTTTATTTTATATTGGTTATTTTATTTCAATTTTTTTCACAATTGTTAGAGTTCTTAAACTCAATCATTTAATTGATATCTTCAAATACTTTTGAAATCAATCAAAAGTAATACCAACTTATAAAATGTCATCGAAATTTTAATAATGTAATGATGGAAATAGAAAATGTTAACAGATATTTGCATTTTTGCAATCAAATCATTAAAATTGTAGTGTGGTTTTGAAATGTGAAAGTTTCCATCGCTGAATACATCGGGAGTTTCGCAATTTTATTTAGACAGACAGTGTTATGATCTTACTGCCTGTCTACAATAATATAATTTGTAAATATTTTCAAATTAGTTTCCCATTTAAAATGCGTGAAAACAAAGACATTTTCTGTTTAATTATTTTGTAATTTTTATTTTATATTCGACTACTTTCTAAATAATTAGTCCTACGAATTTCATCCAATGCCTTTTAACGTAACAATAATAATATTAATTTTTTTTTCTCTTAACAGTGCATTAATTATTTTTAGATAAAGAATAATTTTAGCAATAATTAAATTATATGAACAAGGAAGAAACTCAATGGTAAAATTGCAAAAAATATTGCAAATTACAAATTTAAACATAAATAAATAATGGATTGAAGCAATTACCAACCTTCATAATTGTAACGGGAACAAAAATATGTGCATATGAATATTTAACTAGCAACATAATATTTACTTTTAGATTTTTTCTATGACAGAATGCAATTCTAATATTAATTTAAGTTATATAAACATTACAAATATTGTTATAGTGGGTTATAATGTTAATTATTAATTAAGCTTATTTAAATTTAGTAAACTAAAATAATCGTTATTGCTAAAATTATGTTACTATAATTGATATATTCTCGATATTATATTGACTGTTAATTCACAAATGTTAAGATGCAATTATTGTTATAACAGCAAATTTTCAATTTAATATTTACTGATTAATTATTATTATTATTTTTATTATATGGGTTAATAAATATTTTTAATGGGGCTATCTCTTATTAAAATACATGATGCACTGTTGTTGTTTTTCACTATTTTTAGCACTGGATAAATAGATTTATAGTTAGAGTTGGGTCGTGGAGGGGGTTATAGAAGAATATGATCTAATGGAAACTATCCTTAATGATACTAGATAAGGGCTTGGTGACTCACCAATATTCACTAGAGCGGACGTACCCCCGTCACTAACCCTCTACGCCCCTCACTTCATTCTACACACTGACGTCTGGTCAACAACCCTCGCAGTGGTGGCTGTCTCTCCCCACTCCTTCACACTCCTTTTCCCCCCACCTTTCCTCAGCCTTCTCCCCCACTTAGGCGCTTTATCCCCCTACTCTTCTTTACAGAGTCCCCCTTCCTTACCTGCCGCTTAACCCCATTGATAGAAATCCCTACTGTCTCCTAACCATCCAAATCATCCAAATGATTTCTAGTTTTCCATGGTCGGGAGCCGGAAGCGTCTCGACCAGCTGTCTGTCCACGTCAGCACTTTAAAAAACAAAATAGTAGCGGTAATCTAAAAAATGAATAGCCTGTTTTGAAAACGAGATACAGAACTTGTTTTCCTTGGAGGATCTTGAAGTGTACAAATATCTACATAACGCCATATGAACTTTGATTAGATAGTGAAATACTGGGGGAAACCATCTTTCAGAAATAATATAATTAACTTGTTAATTAAAAATTGATTTTTTTTAATCTTCATTATTATACTTATTATATATATGTATATAATTTCTATTTAGAATAATTAATGAATGAATGAATCTAACAGCGTTAATAATCGTTTTTAAGTCTTATGGATTGTAGGGAGAGAAACACTTTATTGAAAAGGTGTGCTTCCCAAATTATTACTACATACACAACATTCTTATATATATATAGT
>NW_027112846.1:41645-58989 GCF_000696795.3 Halyomorpha halys | reverse complement strand
TTTTTTTTTTTTAATATGAACATAGACTCCACATTTTTTGTTTTTCTCTTTTAATATATATTTCTACAACAAACTTTTTCTGTATCACAGATACGCATAGCTTCCTGTATCCAATCCATATAATTATATTTCGTCATTTTTTTAAAAAAAAATTCTTGAAACATTTTAAGAAGTAATATAAATAATAACATTTTTTTTTTTTTATAAAAATGACGAAATAAAATGACACGGATTGGATACAGGCAGCCTCCTGTATCTGTGATAGAGAAAAAAAGAAAGAAAAAATGTAGAGTTTATGTTAATATTTAAATTAAAAAACCCATGGAAAGTACGCACCACTAAAGATTTATATCATAAAGTTTTAACCATTCTGGTATATGAGTGTGCAACATAGTACTAGTAAACAACTTATAAATAAAAATGTATTAGTTCATTAATATATTGTATATGTACTTCCTGTATGAGTTTACAAGAGCTTACATGTTTTAATAATATTTATGTATTTTTAGAAAAAAATACTTTTTAGCTAAAAAAAAACATCCTCAACCCTTTTTGACACAGTAATTTAGGAGTGCCAAAAAGCTAGGAAACGACCTAACATAAAGCCATAAATGTCTTCCCAACCGGGAAGACCATGAATTAGGGACAGTGGTCCCTTACTTACGTGAAAGGGCTCATAGAAAGTCGGCATTTCACCTCACAAGATGAAATGCTCTCACTTTGTGGCATTCTGAAAACCAAAAAAAAAAAAAAAAAAAAAAAAAAAAACATGATTTTCTAGTATGAGACAAAATTTGATAGTAGTATGGCACTCAAATACAAATGAACCATAATTCAAAATAACGTTTTGTTTTTAATTCCCTAAATGTCATGAACACATTTACGTTACATCATGAACATCAAAAAAATAGAATTTTTATTCCATATAGGTGGTTGATTTAAGATATACCCAGAATATAGTCAGAAATAAATTATAAAATAGTTGTAACTAATTATTAAAGCTGACGTTTTGGCCCAAATTTTAGATTTCACATCAGGTCTGTGTATAGCCCGAAGAATTTATGTAGATATGAGAGTCTATACAGATTTACACTAAATTTGAAACAAAAGGGTACAATCTAAGAACTTTATAAATTGATTTTTCTTTGTACAGTAATTTAATCGTCAATCTCAATATTGGAACTAAATACAATTATACTAAATATGAAAAATTTCACAAAATAAAAATCGGTTATTCTAGGATTTTATTTTGCCTAAACTATGTACATTAGTCTTTGGTTTGATTTTACATTTCTATCAAATGATAAATTCGTTTAATCTGTGTATCCGATCGAACGTGGGTAAGCGGATCATTGGAGTATGGTCTGAGAGAGTGAATTAGGTAGAATAAATTTGTCAATTAAATTAAATAAAATTGTCAAATGGAATGAAATTATTAAATAGAAAAAAAATTAAAATATTTGTATTTAGTGTATAGACAAGTATTGATTGTATAAGGAAAAGGTGGGTGAAAAAAATGTTTTAGTAATATCATGTATAAATATATGTACTGTATTAAACCATTTTTTATTTCAATTGTTACTGAATAATTCGAAAACAATGCGCATTAAAGATTGGATTTGCTTATTAAGTCAATAAAATAAAAAAAATAATTTTAAAAACAGGGAATAACGATATAAAAAACAGAACTAGTGTAAAATAAAAATACTTCCTGAAATATTAAGCAGCTTCAACTAATAAACTTTTAACAATTAAATTTTGCGGAAAATAATTGTTCCATATTTTGGTGAAACAATATTTAAATATCATATTACGGTTTGCTACATATCTCATCTTCTAGTAAATCAATTTATAAATGCTTTAAAAATAAATTTTTCCAGTATCTTGATCTTATTATATTTACTGATCTTGCAGTTTTTTTTAATCAGAGTTTTATATTTAAAAAATCAAACTAATTAACATAATTTTATACACAATAATATTAAGCTCGTAATTTAATTCGTTAGTTAAAAAATTATTATAGTGAATCATGTATGACATGTATAAATTCCACAAATCCGTAATTCACTGTTATGATTTTTTAACTAACGAATTAAAAAATATATAAATGAGAGACTTCATATAAATTGATCTTAGGACTTTATATTGATTTAATTATACAAATGGGAGGGAAAAATTTAAATATTATGTATGTGGAATATAATCTCCTCATCTTTTGGTGAAATAATATTTCAAAATCAATCATTATGAATAATATGGCATAGAATCTATTAATTTTATTTATTTTTTTAGGTAAATATGGCTCCTATAATTTTTAATAGTATATACTAATTCTATCAAAACTTTTGTAGTATATTATTTCCCAATCTTTTGTTGAAATATTTAACTATTATAAATTATATGATATTTTTGAGTTTAATTAATGTTCAAATATTTCAGAAAAATGCTCATTTCATATTTATCGACTTTGAGACAATTTTGTTCTTATAATGAGTAATAAGGTTTTGTTGTTGATAATTTTTTCATCTTCAAATATAACAATACGTCAAAATGTTAAAAATAAGAAACGTTAAAATTAAAATTAAACTTAATTTTATTGAAGGGACCCTTAGTTATATGTGCGTTGTTGAAGACAAGAAACTCTTGGATCTCAAAGGGAAAGCGATACTGAAATATGACAACAATGTACTCTGTGATAAAAACGGGAAAGTGTTTTTAAATAAAAACAAAACTTCATAAAGGATAAAAAAAAAATATTTAGCTTTGTTAATCAAAGGTGTGATTTAAATAAATATAAGTACGTCTGAGGTAAGGGTGGTAAAATATATTTGCGTAAAGGAGGCATACGCACAAGCATGCTTGATCCAACATACATTAAAATAATTTTATGTAAGTTAATATTATTTATGGCTTAATTGAGGATTTAAAAAAAAAATTTAAATGGAAGGCTGTTCGTCTATTATGAAGACTAATTCTAAATTAAATGACTGAATTGGATCTTTATTTTTTCATGTACATAGTTTGATTATGTTTATTTTCTTTATCCTTCTGTTTTTATATGTTTAGAGAGAGATTTTATTTATTTTTTTATTTCAATGATTTATTTATTTTTATTCTTATGTTATTTTATTTTAGTATGAATGTAAGCAGTCATTACTATTATTTATTGCCCAACAACTGTGGCAGATTGTAATATTTATTAATAAATAAAGATTAAAAATTAAATTGAGTTGGTTCTGACTTCATACGCTGTGGTTATTGTACATAATGTGTAACCAAATATGATATTTGATAATAGTAATAATAATAGTTATTAAAAAAAATTAAATATGATAGGAGAAGATGGTCGGTACACCCCTCTAGAAATAGTATACAAAAAAATACTATTTCTTTTCAGTTTTACGTTTCTCTAACTTACGCCTCTTTTCATTCCATACTCCTTACCCATCCTAACCAATTAATTCTTAATCTCACATCCTTAACAATCCCTGATAATCCTCCGAGGCGTCTGAAAATAAGATGGCTACGGGACCTTCTAATTTAAATTAATGCTTGAAGTACCACCAATGGGTGGTTCCTTCCCAAGATTTTCAAGTGTATATGGAACATACAACATATTTACTTATTGTATTTATTATTTGTACAGTTGTAAATCACATTAAATAAAAACAAAAAAAAAGTTTCTCTGAATAATGGTGGTTATCTCTTTTTGTTCTATAGGCCTGATCAAGAACTGAAACTCAGGTCGAAACGTCGGCATAAATAAATATTTTTTGTTTATTTATGTTGTTTTTGCTGACCGCACCCCTGACCATCTTCTCCAATCTAAATATGGTTTGATCTAAATTAAAAAAAAAAAAATGAAAATATGAAATACAGTAGTTTCATAAATTCCATAAAAAATCTATAAAAAAAAAAAATAATTTATTTTAAAAAAATCAGTACTAAAGTAAGCTAAATTCGCTTCATCCTGTTAGAACAAAAAGTAAAAAAAAAATGGTCTTGAATGGATAATTGGTCGCTGACTCGACCGCTGGTTACTCAGGAACTTCAATTTTTAGAAAGTGGAAGTTTTGCATAGTTTTCTCGAAAAAGAAAATTATTAATATTGTTCATATTTTAAATAATTTTCAACTAATAAACAAAACCTTTCTTTATATATACGTAACAATATTCATTCCGGAATTGAGTACATAAACATTTCCTTTAAGGCAGATGACGTCATGGATAATGTTCTGAAACAGGACCTGTACTGCATAAACTTCCATTACATTACTTGTCAATATACCCAAGACCTTGATAAGGCACATCTGGTTTTACCATTATAAAGTATAATCGGATATTTGAATCATGACGCTAATAGTGGACCAGGGAATGGTTAAGTGTTTTGGATGAAGAGTTGTTGGGGTGGGGTTGATCGGCCGATGGAGACCCTGTAATTTTTGGACCCAGTTTACGCCCATGCACAGGTATAAAAAACCTAGCGTGGTCAACGCCACTGTAACTTTCCAATCACGAAAGAAAGTGACCGAAAGCAAAGAAGGGTTTAAAAGCAAAGGATCTTCTATTTAAATAGCATCTAATTTCTTAAGAATGGTATACTTAAAAATACGAGATTTTTACATAAAACAAACGAGTTTTAAAATTCCGAGTCAGTTTAATTAGTGGTCACCAAGCGGGATGTAATAGATTAACCACAGGTGAATAGTAAGGTTCATTACTCAACAGAAACACTAATTTATTCATTAATCTTTTTGTAATGATAGAACTGTTACAATATGTTTTCCTCTTTTATTTTCGTTGTGAACAAGAATTTAACTACTTCGATAAAATAATCAAAATGTTCTCCAAATATCCAAAGGATAGTTTGGAAAAAGTCATCTCGCAATACAACTCATACAACTGAGGTTCCAGCAGAAATGGGCAGGTGATTCGGGAATCAGAGCAGAAATTGCACTTCCAAGTGATTCACTGGAAAGAATCACAATTCACTAGAAGTCATTCGATTCTTTATTCAGGGAATCCGGTCTAGAGTGAATGGAGAATATTTTGTTTTTTAAGAACTACTACTTGATACCAATTTTTATTTTAGTAATTCAATTTATATATATAAAAATAATATACAATTTTATTACTTAATAACAATATATAGAACTGAAGACGTAAATATCTTTATTGATTTGTACTTTCCAAAGTTTTTTTTTTTTTTAATATGAACATAGACTCCACATTTTTTGTTTTTCTCTTTTAATATATATTTCTACAACAAACTTTTTCTGTATCACAGATACGCATAGCTTCCTGTATCCAATCCATATAATTATATTTCGTCATTTTTTTAAAAAAAAATTCTTGAAACATTTTAAGAAGTAATATAAATAATAACATTTTTTTTTTTTTATAAAAATGACGAAATAAAATGACACGGATTGGATACAGGCAGCCTCCTGTATCTGTGATAGAGAAAAAAAGAAAGAAAAAATGTAGAGTTTATGTTAATATTTAAATTAAAAAACCCATGGAAAGTACGCACCACTAAAGATTTATATCATAAAGTTTTAACCATTCTGGTATATGAGTGTGCAACATAGTACTAGTAAACAACTTATAAATAAAAATGTATTAGTTCATTAATATATTGTATATGTACTTCCTGTATGAGTTTACAAGAGCTTACATGTTTTAATAATATTTATGTATTTTTAGAAAAAAATACTTTTTAGCTAAAAAAAAACATCCTCAACCCTTTTTGACACAGTAATTTAGGAGTGCCAAAAAGCTAGGAAACGACCTAACATAAAGCCATAAATGTCTTCCCAACCGGGAAGACCATGAATTAGGGACAGTGGTCCCTTACTTACGTGAAAGGGCTCATAGAAAGTCGGCATTTCACCTCACAAGATGAAATGCTCTCACTTTGTGGCATTCTGAAAACCAAAAAAAAAAAAAAAAAAAAAAAAAAAAACATGATTTTCTAGTATGAGACAAAATTTGATAGTAGTATGGCACTCAAATACAAATGAACCATAATTCAAAATAACGTTTTGTTTTTAATTCCCTAAATGTCATGAACACATTTACGTTACATCATGAACATCAAAAAAATAGAATTTTTATTCCATATAGGTGGTTGATTTAAGATATACCCAGAATATAGTCAGAAATAAATTATAAAATAGTTGTAACTAATTATTAAAGCTGACGTTTTGGCCCAAATTTTAGATTTCACATCAGGTCTGTGTATAGCCCGAAGAATTTATGTAGATATGAGAGTCTATACAGATTTACACTAAATTTGAAACAAAAGGGTACAATCTAAGAACTTTATAAATTGATTTTTCTTTGTACAGTAATTTAATCGTCAATCTCAATATTGGAACTAAATACAATTATACTAAATATGAAAAATTTCACAAAATAAAAATCGGTTATTCTAGGATTTTATTTTGCCTAAACTATGTACATTAGTCTTTGGTTTGATTTTACATTTCTATCAAATGATAAATTCGTTTAATCTGTGTATCCGATCGAACGTGGGTAAGCGGATCATTGGAGTATGGTCTGAGAGAGTGAATTAGGTAGAATAAATTTGTCAATTAAATTAAATAAAATTGTCAAATGGAATGAAATTATTAAATAGAAAAAAAATTAAAATATTTGTATTTAGTGTATAGACAAGTATTGATTGTATAAGGAAAAGGTGGGTGAAAAAAATGTTTTAGTAATATCATGTATAAATATATGTACTGTATTAAACCATTTTTTATTTCAATTGTTACTGAATAATTCGAAAACAATGCGCATTAAAGATTGGATTTGCTTATTAAGTCAATAAAATAAAAAAAATAATTATAATAATAATAAAAATAATTGAGAAAAAATGAGTTCTGTACTACCATTACTTTCAATGATACAGCACTTCCAATAATAAAGATTTTTCTCAAAAAGTAACAAATATTTCGTCTTAATAATTGTCCCTTATTTTGTGAAATTTTAGTAAATTTAATTAGTTTTCACTTCAGCCAATAAGAGAATGCTTAGCCTGAAAGGTTCTCTTAAAAACGGCTGATAAAAAAAAAACATTGTTAATTAAATATTTAGAGAAATGTTTAAAAAATCGTCCATTTAGTAATTATTAAACTATTCTCAACCACGAGGTTCAAATTTTTTTTAAAAAATTCATTCCATAGGGTTCTGTACATCCTTATTTATTTTATGTACATTTTGCTACAATTTCATAAAAAAAAAATAATGATTAACACTCGGACAGTTTTTGCTTTACATCATGTTATTCTCTCAGAAACATCTAGTTTTTGAGTTACTTAGTAACAATTGAGAAAATTGTAATTTGAATATCCTAGTTTCTACATAAGCAGAGATTTTCTGGTTAAAACCATTTTTTTTTTCATTTATTAGTTACGTGAAAGTAATTAAAATTTGTTATGTAGAATCCAAATGTTATGTATTTGTTACTAACAATTGGTGTTAGCTTAATAATTTATGATTATTGTTTAAATGGGAGCAGGTAAAATTTCATGACGAAGTAGCTGAAAAAAATCGGAGTAAATATAGAGAAATTATTGAAGTAGAATATTTCACAAGTAGGTGGCACGTATCAATAATAGGAGAGTAGAACAATGGATAAGCAAATTGAGTGTGTCAGCAGATTTTTTAGTTCGAATGTATGGGAAAAGAAACAATATTGTTATAAAGTCAATATTGAAAATATTAAGAACAATTTCATGAAGTCATCTTTTACGTGTAGGTTAAACGAAATAAAAAAAATATTTAGCAATGAAAACGAAAAACATTTATCAAACTGTAGAACGGAACAATGTATTGTTCTTTTCGTTTTATAAAACTAAATCAGATTCGAAGACCACCTTATATATAATAAATAAATAAAATTCTTATTAAATTTGATATTAAACTGTCTATTTCAGATATTTAATCGTATAAGGAATTAGATTCGAGGATATCTGTTACTGATTTGTAAATCTGTACTGTTTACAAAAACATGTTGTTTGTGTGTATGTCGGTGTTTGTTGGTTTGTATAAAGTTAGTAGCTGGCCAGTAAATCAAGTAGAATAACAATTCTTGTGGAATATTAAATGATATTAAATTGAAAAATTAATGTATAAATTTTTCTAGACGTTTATGTTTCAAATAATTATTAAATTAAGTACGTACAGTCTGTTTATGATGTAAATTTGTATTAAAATTAAAATTGTAAGTATTGACTTTTGACGACCAGGTTTAGACTTACATCTTAAAAAAATATTATTTTTTTTAATTTAAGAAAATCTCAGGTTCCTATTACAATGAAATATAAGTTATACCCCGTAAATGTATATTGCTTCGGTTTACTCACCACGAGCACCCCGTCACTGGCTGAAACTATTGAAAAAATCCCCAACAGAATCTAACCATTCTTATTTAAAGAACAAATAATACTAATAAAAAAAATTGTTAATAAAATAATCATAAAATTACCTGAAAGCGCTAGTCCAGTATTAGATACGATCGTCTAACAGTTGATTAGTAAGCACCCGTATCCTGTCTAATTAATGACGTGTAGAGATTAATAGTCTTCCCTTATGGCACCTTAAAACTTAAAATAACATTTAACCACAGTATATCGCTAGTAATGTTCAGCACTGTTCTGAACTGAAGAGTGGATGGATACCTGCTCAACAATATGTGACTCAAGACTGGGCTGTAAAAGAGAAAAAACTATGGTGCGAAATGGTAGGGGTGACGCAAGGGTTATTTCTCCCTCCTACTCTATGTAACATTTCTAAAAACAATCTTTTGTAAACATATTAAAATTCCTTAATAACCCGATATTTTTCTTGCTTCATTATAAAAAACCTCTTGAAAAAAATTATCATCAACATCAAAATTAATAGTAACTTTTCACTATATGAATTTTTTTTTTAAATTTATTTATTGATATTTACAACTGTATAAAAAATACAACAAGTAAATTTGATCATAATGACATAATGATATGATGCAGCATGTAGAGTACTAGAACTACCCAGTACTCGAACTACCCAGTACTACAGTACCAATACTAACCAGTAGTAGAACTCTAAAAACAGTTTACAATATAAGGTCACGAGGCCATCTTCTTTTCTGGCGCCACGGAGGATTGCCAGGAATGGAAGAGGAAGCAAGGTTAGAAACTAGTGGGTTTGGGTTGTTAGGGAGTTTATTATGGAAGGAATAATATCAGGTTCGGGCTATATCGGTTACATAAGGAACATTTAGGTCTTTATGGATGGTTTTACTATATTAATTAAATTTAATTTTTAGTCAGGACGCGTTGAATCATCAAAAAAAAAAATAATCGATATAAAATCTTTCTGAAATTATAGTTTCTAATAGAATTCTGCCAAATATACGACAGTTTCACAAAAGATAATGAATCGTTTTATATATATAAATAATTGATCGTTTTAATTCAAATCATGAAGAATATGGTCAGGGGTGCGGCCAAAAGAAAACAGAAATAGTTAACAACTATTTATTTTCCGACGTTCGCCCCACTTTTTAAAGATTGGTCAGGACTAAAAAGATACAAATACAATTAAAAATATTTTGACATAATATTTATAGTATAAATAAAATGTATATAGTATATATAAATAAATAAAGCATATATCATTTTAACCCTACCTTAATTTACCTAGTGTATTTTATCTTATAATGTCAAAATATTTTTAGTTGTTTTTTGTATCTTTTTAGACCTGATGAAGATGGCAAATAAATAGTTGTTAACTATTTTTGTTTTCTTTTTGAGCGTAACCCTGATCATCTTTTTCATATTTACGCATCGTAGATAGCATAGATTATATTCATTTTTCCTTTTTTTATTTATCAAATTCTTTTATATTTTATATTTATTAATTTTCTATTATTACTTACTTTGAGAGCTTGTTGTTTTTTTCAAATCATCTAAATTAAAGGTTCATTAGAGGAAGATTTTTTGAAAATTTAGCATTTAAACCTAATTAGACTTAATGAGCATAAGAACTATGTAGTAATTAATTATACTTTAATCAAAATTGTTAGCCATTTTTGGGAAAATTGAAAAATTGATGTATTTACTGTAATCGTTTGTGAAACACGATAATTTTAACATGCTTACACTTAAAATACTACAGAGTGTGAATTATATAAACATTAAGTGAGAATTATAGAGTTTTTCAAAACTATTGGACAGTTTTCAACGTGTTGTTAAACTTGTTATATTCTTACCACAAGCTGTTCAATTATTCTTCGAAATAATATTTGTGTTCATCCATGTTTTTCTTACTACTACACCAGTCACAAAGACGTATAAAAAAAAAAAAATTAAACTTAATCTTATCACACTATTTATTTATATAATTATTATAATTTTAGTATCTGATGTTACAGTATTATAAGATTAAAAGGTTTTAATAATGTCTGAGAAGTTATATTTCCTTACAAGAAGCATCCAGGTGAGAAATTCAGTGAACAAGCGGTACCGTTGGTACAAAACTACGACCGGAAGTCAAAAGTAGCCTTATTAACGTTGGCGGAAGAGTCACCACTCTGCAGAAACTTTATACATCCGCAAAAGAAAAAAATCGATTCTATCGATTTGTACCAAACGACTTTTGTAGAATGTAAAGAAGGAATTGAATCAATATCAACCTGTATAAAATAATTATATTTTTATCCAAATAAATTATTTTAGTCAATTTCAATAGTTTTTATTTACTCTTTATGATATATTATTATTAGGAGTGATGTTTTTGTAATTTTTTTTTTCTGAATATGTACGACACGTTTTTTTCTTGATATTAATTGTTGAAAACATTGTTGGAGTGTGAAAATGGTCATTTCAACCAAGATTTTTTTTCGCCCTAAACATACTATCTCCTTCGAATTTTGCAACATCAATTCGTTTTGGAAACTTCGCTCACCATAGATCCAATATTTTGGATTTTAAGAAAATACAATAAGATTCGGAGCTAGCTAATAAGCACTATGCTACTACCTGCAAGGACTCCGGTTGGAATCCGGCTGTGGTAGGTAATTATTTATACTGTTACTGTAGTCGTGAGTCAACCCAGTAGGTTCGGAAGGCTCCAGGATCCACTCTGTCGCGTAAAGTGGGTACCCTTAATTGAAGAAAAATCAGGCAGTCGATAGTGATTCTGACCAAATCTCCTCCTTACACAACCGTTGGTCTAGTAACAGTACACCACACTGACAAATAGCGAGTACGTAGGTCAATGTACGACATGTCACAATTTCACAAGATGAGATCATAACACAAAAACAGTCCATCCTTCCTCGTCGGACCCGCCCCTCAAAGATCCCCAGGGAGCTCCTATATCACTTTTAAAATATTAGTTTAAAACGGGAAGATAGTTAAATCGAGCAATATTTAAAAAGCGCCTGAAACAAAAAAAACCGCATGAAACCCTCCACTCCCGCCCTCCATGATAGCCTTACTTATCTGACTTTTTAAACAGACAATTATAGCGAGTAGGTTGGTCGTTGTACGACAAGTCTCATATATAGAATATGTATTATATATTATTATATGTATATAATAATATAGATTGCGTATGTAGGTATGTATACACATACAAACACCCACATTCAAACATACATCCCATCCCACTTTGCAATCTAATTGTTCTACCAACTATCTGTTTTATTATCCGCTCTTCATACATTCAGTTCAACATCATAACCCATTTAATGATCTGTTTGCTTTCTATTCCGCTAACCCAACAAACCGCGACTTCACAAGCGTATGTAATGTTTACTGGTGACAAACGTGAAACATAATACAACAGCATCTTAATTTATGTTTTTATTTCGCCGTTTCCTGTCTCAGCACTTTCACAATTATTTCTCTCAATATCAGAGTAATCATATCTTATGCTTATGCCTCTGAAGAAAGTAATAAGAAATTTTAAACTTTTTGTCAACTATAATTACAAATTCATTTGAAATAAAAAACGATTGATAATTGATAAAACTATTCATAATGACAATCATACTAATATGGTTATAAGGTTATTTTAATTATGAATCAATACATCGAGATCAAGCATATACAGGACTAAAAATTAATTTTGAATTAAATTTTTGGACATTATAAAGAATTAAAGAATCATTTTTTTTACTTCAATTTTATTGGTTATATAAATTTCCAATTTCAAGTCGAATACTTAATACAGTGGTTCACAATCTTTTCTGAAATATCACTCTGATATTATTTTTTTTATAGAAGAAATAATATATCATTGAAATAAATGAAGCATAAATAAATCAACATATAATTATAATAAAAAAAAAAGAATGCTATGTTTACCATACCTAATTTTAATGATTTATTTTATAGATTAATGTTTAATTTTTAATCATTTTAAAGAAATGTGGCAACTTGGTGGTTGGAAATACGACAGTTCTCGTCAAAAATTTATATTCTCTCCCTCCCCCCCCAAAAAAAAAAAAAAAAAAAGCTGATAGAGGGGGGTTCGGTGAGTAATGATACACTAATAACTAAAATTTATGTATTTTAAAAATATTAACCGATGATTTCTTGTTTTTTTGGTACTGTAACGATGTGTCAGGGCTGATAATTGATTCGATAGGTTAAAACAAAGGCATATCATAAAAATTTAAAAGTAATTAGTCAGCAAAGAGCGTGCCGTCTTAAATATTCTGTGAGTTAATGATAATTTGGGAGGAAAGAATCGATTTTTATGAGCCCTATTTACCGATCGCTGTCTACGATAATATTAATTTATTATATATTATTATTAAATCAGTACCACTACAACCTATGAAGGGTTAGCGGAGCAGAACTTTGCAAGAAAGTGCAGTTAGTGGACAAACGGTTGTGCAAGGAGGTAATTTGATTAGAATCACGCTCGACTACCATATTTTTACCCACTTCATGAGGTTGTGTGGACCCCGTAGGGTAACTGAACCCACAGTGCTGACTAACGGATACAGCGAAACAAAAATAATTATCACAGCCAGATTCTAACCCTGGTCTTTGGAGTTTTAGCACAGTGCCTTACATTATTATACATATTTTGGAATTCTAGTTAGTAATAGTAATATAATAATAATAGTAATAGTAATAGTGATAGTAAATACTCACGGCCTTCAAACTTAAATGTAACTGCCCATCGAACCGCAGCCTTTGGTAGATCTTTCCTCATCCGCTCCTCTTTCCTATGGAATTCTATTCCCTCCTTCATTCGTAGTTCTAATACCCTTCCAACCTTCAAATCCCGTATCTTCGACCACCTTCTGTCCACCCAATTTCGGAAGAATAACAATTGACAAGGTTTATATATTTTCTGCATTTAATGCTCCAGTTTTTCGTTTTATACTTGTAAATATGTATACCAGCAGAAATTGTACATTTCCATTTATTACTTTTAGTTTAATTGTATTTGATTTGTTTATCATATTTTCTTCGTTTATTTATTATCAGAAGTTAGTCATCTCATCTTTTATGTTTTATTTTATTCTTTGTTAATTTTTATCTTTTCGAATTCACAGTTATATTATATTTTATGACGTTTCATAATTTCATTTTTATTTTGTACTTTACTCTAAGGCTTTAAAGCCTAATTCTAACGCCTGTATATTATTCTAAATGGATCAATCCTAGAATAAATAAAGATTATTATTATTAAATACACACACATACCATGCCACTAGTCTTGGACTCGGGGAGCACTAAATCTTGTATTTCAGTGGAAAACTCGGTTTCCACGACTGTAAAATTTCCCCTTACTATATATTCCACGTATAAGTAGGTGAAACTAAAAAAATAAGTCCTTATGAAATGTAGGATTTCATCATAAACATTGTAAGAAAAATATTTTTTTTCCATCTTTTGATATAATTTAAAAGTTCGGTATTCTTAAACTGCAGTAAAAATTTATAAAAAATGCTTCACAATTTAATTTAAACTAATCCTCATTCTCCAACGACTGGTAAAAATATATATATATAGTGTAGTCATAATTTTACAATTAAGATTTTATTTAAAATATGTGCGAATATGAATTTTTAAAAACAACTGTAAGCTAAAGAATGTATAAATAGCAGGGTGAGATATAACGGCAACCACATGGTTTGTAGGGGTTTTATAGACGCCGTCCGAAGGGGCGAAGTCATAGCAGACTTGTATCTATTATTGGACGCTGTGTACTCCGCTACGAAGGGAATGCGCTGACTCCTTCGAATCTTCGCTATAACTTCATGAGATGTGTAGATAATTTTAGTTTCAGCATGTTCATTTTTCTATATTTGAGTCCGAGTTTACTCGCGAAATTTCAAAGGGAAAAATTCTCAAAATAAAAAACAATTTAAGACATCGCAGAAGGAACTATTTGATATAATTATATAGCTTTATGTGTATTTATTATGCTTAAACTGCAATTATGTATTGAATCTCAATAACATAGGACTTAGTAGGAACTCATAACAAAAAAAAATAAATAAAAAAGTACTGAATTAAATTTCTCAACAAGAAAATAAACTTGTTTGACTTTAAATCAATAAACTATGTTAGTGAAAATATTTCCTTGCTTTTATTTCGGAATATTTTTTTTAATGCGTCAAGCGCTCTAGGCATAATTTCAGGTTTCAGTTTTCAGATCTCTTGATAAATCATGTTTGATGTTTAATCTTTAAAAAAATTAAGTTTATATTTACCTCAATTGTCATGAATCATGGTGATATAATGACTGTTCATCTTGATAAAAAAGTTTTAAATTAATGAATTTTTTGCACTTAGAGAGTTGAGCTTTGGTGCCTCACTAAAATCATCGAATTCCTCTCGTGTCCAATCCTTACAATCCAAAATCCTTAATGCTCCTTACATTCCCACACAAAATTCTCCATGTGGACCTCAACGTTCCATATGTGGCCGATACCATGATAAACTCCCTTACCAGCCTAACCCATTTGTTTCTAACCTTGCTTCATCTTCAATTCCAGATAATCCTGCTAGGCGTCTGAAAAGAATATGGCCTTGAGACCTTCTGCTCTAGAAATGTAATAGTAGTTCTACTAATCCGTATAAATTCCTCAAGACTGTATCATGCCATTGTAATATAAATAACATTTATTGTTTGTATATTTATGTAATAAAATTGTAAATTGCAATAAATAAATACAATTATTGACGGCCTTGGTTTTTATAGCCTTGTAGATATACTAGTCTCATTATCCGAAATTATTATTTTGATTTCTATCCTTTTATGAATATGTCTTATCAAAAATACAAATTTTAAACATTACTAATTTACAAAACGTTGTTTTATTTATTCATTAAAACTCCAGTCTATCACAATTTGACAAAGTATCAAATACTTATTTTTCCTTAACTGGAGAAATGAGTTTTTTGTTGAACCAAAAGTAGACATCGTTTTTATCTAGAAATTAAAAGTTTTACAGTCCAAAATTTTAACCAAATTTAGTAAAAACTCTGAGAGACCATTTCATGGAAAAAGACTGCGGAATTTCCTGAAAAATAGTCATAAATCGCTGGAAACGTTTCTCATCAAGCTCATCATGAAAGCTTCTCTGTGAATAACTGAAATTTCCAAAGATTACCTAAAAGAACTTCGCCACAAGTGAACTTGTGATTGAACTTGTAATTGAAAATTATGCCATATTCAAACTTTTTAGTAGTTCCCAGCTGGATATATAATAGAAAAGCAGAGTGATTACTGCAGAAATTAAGATTCTCAATAGAAATAATTTCTGACCTTTTTGCGGAAGTAGTTCTAATGATGTCATCTATAAACGAAACTCTTGTATTACCTCTCATCCAAGTGCGGGACCGTTTTAAGTTCTCCCAATGAAGGAGGCCCTAGAGGGCTACCAGCTGAAGTGGTTCGACCATGTCGGCGGAATGGAGGGACACTGAGATTCATTGAAGACTATGGACTGTGTCTTGGACGGTAAAAGACCTGGAGGCCGACCAAGGATGTCGACTGTTTGTGCATAAGGAAAAGTTCTCCGCTAAATCAAGAACATGGCAAAAAATGAGGGTAGCTTCCTGGTGAGACACTTTTCCTTATTTAGATATGTAAGGAACACATATCTACTATGTTACAACCAAATTCTTTGGCGCCCAGTTCTCAACCACATAAGTCAAAATCTATAACTACACTGGTCTCAGTGAAAAACAATTTTTTTTTCTTATCAATTTTTTTAGTTTAATAAAGAAAAATTTATTTTTGGCTGATTACAATTCTATATATAATGTATCCGAGCAAATAAGTGTTAATAATAATGCTTATGTATCTATAACTGATTTTTACTTAATAAAAATAAAGTTAAATAACAATAATAAATGTAAAAAATAGTGTAATAAAAATAAGTCCGGCAAGTGGGCCTAGTGGTCCTTTTTGCCTACCTAAGTAGCCGCCGTGTACTAACCAAGGTGGGAGTGTCAAGATTCATTTTTCGGGACCGCCCAAAAATGAATGTTAACTGCCCCAGGTGGGAATCGAACCCACAACGTTCCGAACCGAGCGCACTGGGACCCAAGCTCGAGATTAGAATCCTTATTGGGATAATATGTCTTCAAAAACTGAAAATTCGCAATATATTGAATCAAAATTCCATTTAACATTTATTAAGCATGATATATAGGCCGTTCAACAGCATCTGCAAACATACAAGTTCAATAAATTTGAGGTTTTCAAGAGACATACTCTATTCACGGCTGGTGTTATAAGTCATGCTAATTACATATATTAGATGTAATAGTAAGATAAATAGGAGGAAGGTTACAAGCATTGTTGTAATAAAGTTTTTAACGAATAGTGACTGTGATAAATGATTTTAATTTTGGTTTTAATGTGAATATTGACTAATTAGAAATTGTTGTTTTGACCTGGGAAGAATAGCCTTTAAATCATATAATTCCAAAATTGTATTAAGATTGTCCCTGAAGATGGCCGGATTGGCCGAAACGTCGGACTTATAAGAAAAATAAAATGTTTTGAGACTGAAATGGATAGAAATTAAATTATTCATTTAAAAAAAAAATACCAGTCTCAAGAAAGTGTTTAAGATTATAAATTAAGTAGGATAAATTTGTAACTCATAGTGAGATACGAAAAAAATAATCTGCAACTTTTATGTGCAGCACCCCTCTTATCCATAATATTTGGCCCGAAACATTTCTGGTTAAGCAACATTAGCCGGTTAATCCAGAAAAACATCCAATTTTAATTTAACTCATATATATTAGGTCAAAATAAAAATAAAATACAAAAATTATTATACATGTGATATGAATATTAATAT
>NW_027112846.1:38921-39798 GCF_000696795.3 Halyomorpha halys | reverse complement strand
TGATTTAATAGTGATTAGAGACGCAAGAAATTCTCTGAATAATATCGGGTTCGGGTTAATTAAAAATATAATAAAACTTTATCATACGTTATATACTAAAAGAAAGAGTATAAACCTCCACGAATTATTTTTTAATTGAATAATACTCACTTAAATATAATTTTAACTCTAAACATGAGTAAAATTTTATTCACATTCTCTTTGGAAAATGTATATAATTCAAAATCCACAAAATTTATATGCACAATCTTTCAACAGCTGATAAATTAATAACTGTGATAGCTTATCTGGAAGTAGAGAGCTCTAGTGTCGCAGGAATGATAATTGGAAATGTTTGGCAGCAGATGAGTAAAATTTATTCACACAATTGTTCTAGGGCTAATTGAAATGCACTTTTTTAATGATATTTTATGTTTGTTATGAAAATCATAAAATTAGTACTTTGTTTTGTTTTACAGGACTTAGTTTTCTCTCTGGTGTTTAGAAGTCCGAGAAACAGAAATAAACTATATTTTTCATAAAATGCAAAAAAAAAAAAAAATTTTACCTGGCTGGTTCAAACAAAATATATCGTACAAATGCAAACATATTTTTTGTAATTTTTTGATAATTCGTATTTAATAATAAGCTATAAACATCCTCTGACCATTGAAAATTTCAATTTTGCTCTTAAAATTCACATCCATTTAGATTATATACCTTTCTTTGGAAGAAAAGGTACTTTCAACTATAGAAAAATTTCTTACCAGGGCCCTGTTTCATAATGTAAGCTAATAGTATTGGTTCGTAATACAAGTATAGGAATAACGTGGTAATAATACTAATAATTATTTTTTTCATAATAAGGATGACTATTAGTGATATTAAAGGAGTTAAA
>NW_027112846.1:31944-37129 GCF_000696795.3 Halyomorpha halys | reverse complement strand
TTATGACCTACTCTCAGTTCCTGGTATGTACCATTTTTTTCTAATAGTAAATTCATTATTTGGTTATAATTATTTATTGCTAAAACGTCCCGGTTTTTTTAAATCAGATTTTTTGATGTAAAAGCTCGAATTTTATTTCGTAAAACGCTTAAGGTCTTAAAAATCTTTTTTCAAATGTCGAGTAATGGGGTCTCTTTCATAAGACCTGTTGGATAAAAGGTAATTTTCCGAAAAATATTCTACCGTCGTTTTTATGATTATGTGGGGTAAGAATAAATTGCAGAATGTTCTCTGTTTCGGCGTTAATACTTTTTTTTTTTTTTTTAAGGCTAATAGAAAAATGTTTGTATATTCGCCAAAGCTGAGTAAACTTAGGCTAAATTTAATTCATAAAATTAATTACTTGTACTGTCCATATTTCTAAATTGGTATGACAACAATTTTAGCATTTTATAAAACAAGGAGTATAATTACCTTATTCAAGGTTTAAACCTAAAAAATGTAATAGTTGATTATTATAGTAAGTTTCATTTATTGACAATAATATGTTAATATTAGCTTGATGAGATTAATAAGGAGTAATTCGTATATTATTTAGAAATGTTAATCAGCAACCTGAAGATGGGGGATAAGACCGAAACATTGTTTTATGGGTAAAAACTAATATAATTTAAACTAGGAAGATTATTATTCATTCACCATTTTCATATTATTTTATTTATTTATTTTTTTATGAAAGTGTTCGATTATCACTATTACCCATTACTCAAGTTTGTGGCAGATTGTAATATTATCAATAAATTAAATTTGGTAAATAAAAAAAAAAAATTGAGATTATTATGACTTTTTTCTGTATTTTTTTAATAATTTATTTATTGATATTTACAACTGTATACACATATATACAACAAGTAAATTTGCTGTAGGTGACATAGTGACATGATACAAACATGTGGAGAATCTACCCACCGATAGAACTCCAATAACATTTCTAGAGGAGAAGATCTCGAGGCCATCTTCTTTTCAGACGCCTAGGAGGATTATTAGGAAATGAAGGAGAAGCCAGGTTAGAAACAAGTGGATTCGGGTAGTTGAGAAGTTTATTATGGAAGGAACGGTATCTGGTTCTGGCCAAATCGGCAACATATGGAACATTGAGGTCCTGATGGATGACTTGATTTGTTACAAAGTAAGGAGCATTAAGGATTTTACGAAGGATTTGGACTGTAAGGATTGGATTCTGGAGGAATTTGATGGTTTAGTGGAGCCCCAAAGCTCAACTCCGTATGTTTTTCTGTATTTAAACTCATAAATAGTACCTGATTATAATGGCCTTATTGTGTACTTAAACTCATAAATAGTCTCTTCCCTTGTTTTGACAAGAACTTTTTATTTTATGATTACTATTCAAATTGGTTTTATTTTTTGACTCGTCGTTTAATATGAGTCTTAATAGTAAAGTTCGAGTTAGTTGAACCCAACCTGATATTTTGTTATAAGATCATATTTATAAGTCAATTATTTTTTTAACTTTGGGGAACGAGAGAAAAGAAAAAGGAGGCGATGAACTGAACGAAAATTTTTTTATTTTTTTTTAAATTTATTTAATGTGATTTACAACTGTACAAATAAGACTATTCAGACGCCTCGGAGGATTATCAGGGAGTGTTAAGGATGAAAGATTAAGAATTAATGGGTTAGGATGGGTATGGAGTTTGGAATGAGAAGACGCATATCTGTTCTGAACGAAAATGAAGTTTTAATTTTTTGTTTGCTACCTCCAAAAATCCGGTTAATCTTCTTAATCATACCATGCAGATATTTATTTATTTGGTATTATCCTCTAGTGATGTTGCGCAAACTAGACTGACTACGATTACACAGATGTGACCTTGAAGGTCTCCCGATAGCATATCATAGAGGAAACGCTACAACCTGATAACGCGAATGCAGCCCAGTTCAAACTTTCACGAAATGGGACGGAGATGATAACCCACTATCTGTCAGTTGATTCGAGATTATGCAACAGACGAATAATAATCGTTTATCAATGTTTCCTCATTGTAAATTTTTGCGTATTATATTCTACTTAAAAAAAAAAGTTTGTTGACTCTGCGGTGTTCAATAAATTTAATAAGGTACCTGCCCTTTATAAAATAAGTTAGTAGTTGTATGATAGGATATTATACTGATTATAAATTATAGGGGCGGTATCACGTATCAATGAGGGGAAAGCTGAGGTACCATTTTTGATTTAATAGTGATTAGAGACGCAAGAAATTCTCTCTTGCAACACCTATCCGAACTTCAGATCTAATAGAATGCACAGTAATATGACTTTTTTTTGGTCATTATAAGCTTTTATAAACATTTTCTTTTACTGCTTTTTTATTTTAAAAAAATATTTGTTTTAAAGCTAATCTCATAAAAATTACATTTGATAGCTTTATTATTGCCTACTTCTTATCACGAATCACATGGAGTCAGTCGATTCTTAATTCAGGAAAGCCGAATTATTGGAAGTGGGATTTCTTAAAAATAATATTTATAGTAAAGGAGCATGCATGCATAAAAACTCATAGAACTAACACATAGCAAATCTGGAAGTAATTAAAAAAATTAGTTTCTATCTCACTTAGCTCGGAAACTCCTATAAAAAATAAACATAACTCCTAAACAGTGCATCCTAGCGAGAAAGATATAATATAAGAAATTAAAAACCATTAAATTCTGCGTTGAATGAGCACCATAATGTAATAATTCAGTCAATTGGTATGGTCGTAAGCCACTTGTTCTGGTTTCATATGGACTTCCACAGATCAGCTATTGGAGCCCAAGGAACAACTGAAATAGGTTGTTTAAGACCATGTCGCTTGGCTACAATACTAATAGTGCAAGAGCCCAAGAGAAGAAAAAAGGCAGTCATCTCACCCCAATTTTTGATTACTTTAATGAAAACTATGTATAATTACTAGCCAAAATTGATGAGTCTGCCAACTATAGGTAGTGGGAATATTTTTTAACATATTTAATATTTTAGAATGTTTCATTCGGAGCTCTATATCTCAAAAAGTAGGAACAACGCAAGAAAACCTAAAAGAACATCATTTAAAGAAGAGCAAATTTGCTAAAATATGAGGCCTTATAGAGTTATTTACGTTAAATAATTTTCGAGATATAGCTTTTTATAAAGCAACATTTCATAAAAATGTTGTATGGGATGTACTGAAAGATCAGTAGTTAGTGAATTTATTTTGAAAAATCTATATCTCAAAAACCATTTTACGTAAAGATGTCTATTAGGACTCAAATTAAAGCTAGTGTAATGAGCTATAAAGTATTATATGATGTTTATCTTCGTAGGAGTAATAGTTTACATGCAATTTGCTAAAATAAATTGATTTATAGTTGTTCGGACAAATTTTCATTTGCCAAATTTATATTCATATGTGAATATCATAAAAACTACTACCCCTACGAAGATAAATGTCATAAACTACTTTATATTAAGTTAAATTCCCTTAATTTTGAGTGTTGGCAGACATATGTACGTCTTATGAATCTAGAGGTATATTTTTTCAAAAATCCAACATTTTATACGAACAACTATAATTTAACTGTTTGTGAGTTTATTTTGTCAAATATCATGAAAACTACTACCTCCTACGATGGTAAAGGTCATAAACTTATTTATAGTCCATTAAACTAGCTTTAATTTGAGTGCTAATAAACATATGCACGTTTTATAGTTCCTGAGATATGGATTTCTCAAAATAAATTAGCTAACTACTAATCTTCCAGAAGATTTTTAAGAACTTTTGCTTTTTAAAAAGCTATACCTCGAAAACGTCCAATACGTAAATAGCTCTTTTAGGGCTAATATTTCAGCAAATGTACTCTTCTTTAAATAATGTTCTCTTAGATTTTCTAGTGTTGTTGGTAGTTATTAAGATATAGAGCTCCGAATGAAAAATTAATGTTTTTTAAAGGTTTTGAAACAGCCGCCATTTTTTATTCCCCCTACCTATACTTGGCAGATTCATCAATTTTGACTAGTAATTATACATAGTTTTCATTAAAATAATTAAAAATTGACTGCCTTTTCTTCCCGGCTCTAGTTCTAGTTATAGCACTCTTTCACCGCATGATTTAATAACCTTTAATTTTGTTTTATTATAACTTTTTCAATAGAGGCCAGCGTTAAGGATTTATAAGTGTAAAACCGAAAATAAGATCTAAAATGGTAATTTATCAAACTAATTAGCTGCTTAATAACAGTTTTAGGATCGTAAATAATGTGTTTACGTGTTGTTTGGATTCATTTAGAAGTAGTACTGTACCTCAGATTTGGAAAAAATTTGAAAACAAATTTCGTTTTTTTGGTTTATTTCGGTTAATGGTTTTACGACATATTACTTAACCGAATTAATAGGTTAGGGTAATTATCCCACGCAAAACTTAACATATATTCATTCGCTAGATTGTACCATTTAGAAGCAATGTGTGTAAAACCGAAAGAATGGCCTAAAATTTTGTAATGCGATAATTTATCAAACTAATTAGCTGCTTAATAATAGTTTTAGGATCGCAAAAAATGTGTTTCCGTGTTGTTTGGATGTAGTACTATACCTTAGGTTTGGTAAAAATTTGAAAACAAATTTCGTGTTTTGGTTGATTACGATTTGTGGTTTTACTAGATATTACTAAACCAAATTAATAAGTTAAGGTAATCATTCCACGAAAAATTTAACGTTGTTTCATTGCTTACACTGTAACGATTAAAATTCAATTAAATAAATTTGAGCAATAGTTTATTTTTTTTTGCTCTACCCCTCCATACGTGGGGATAGATTGGGTTTGTGTATCCTCAGGTCGAGATTGTAAATACTGTATATAATTTATTTTACATTGTTTGATTATGCTCAATTGATTTATTTATTCTTCAGTTTATATCGTATAGAGATTCTATTTATTTACTTTTATTTGTTCTCTTTTTTATTTTTGGTATGAATGTGTTCAATTAGCACTATTACTCATTGCCCAAGTATGTGGCAGGTTGTAATAATACTTATCAATAAACTAATTCTTTTTTTTTAAAAAAAAAACCATAAAACTAACAAAAAAAAATTTTTTTAACAACAATAAAAAAAGGAAAGTAAAAACACTTAATCAGGGATCGATCAAA
>NW_027112846.1:30158-30788 GCF_000696795.3 Halyomorpha halys | reverse complement strand
GGCATGCGCCAATTTTTCATTGTTTGGCAAACGTACTAAATTTTACGTTTTTTTTATACTTTAAACTTGAAAGTTTATAATGTAAAAACTTTAACCTCTTCGATCAACAAGCTCTAAAACCTTGAAAATATAGTCGCTTACAATCTTCTTCGTTACATTGCTAATGATCAATTTTGTTAACGAATGATGATGACTTACATGTAATATTATGTTCATACATCAGTCAAATTATCGCATTCTCAGACTCTTGGATATTCTATTGTTCAGTAGAGAATTTCATAGAATCACTAAAACAAATGGCGACATACAATTATTGTAATTGTTTACGTTACGTTATTAGTGGATTGATAATATAATAATCACAAAAACAAATATTTTGTTGTAGTTTAACGTGTACAACCTAATGTATATTTTTAATTTTATGGTATTTTTCGTGGATTTCTGTTAAATTGAAAATAATAATTTTTTTTATTTTTTTTTGTTGGAGTTCTATCAAAAGTAGATTCTCCACACGTTTGTATCATGTCATTATATCTTTTTTTAACGCTAATCTCATAAAAATTACATTATTATTGCCTACTTCTTATCACGAATTACATGGAGTCAGTCGATTCTTAATTCAGGAAAGCC
>NW_027112846.1:25851-28308 GCF_000696795.3 Halyomorpha halys | reverse complement strand
ATCAAAAATTTGCAAAAAAATAATATTCATACGGGGCAGCGATGAAATAAAAACAGGAAACGACAAATTTTTATTTTTAAGACCACCCTAATTTACACTTATAGTATCGAAATACAATTCATAGTAAATATGAATGTACTTAATGAAGTTCCCGCCTTTTTAACCCTACGTTTCCCTAATTCTGCTAATGCTTTCCCTCGAGGAAAAACATTTTTATTGATTAAATACACTCGTCGCACGTGAGAAAGATCCTTACAACTTGAATATTTTTATAGCAGCCTTAGTCGTGCGTGAGATAATGTCTCGCGAGGAGGGTATATTGTGAGGGAAAGATGGCTGGACGCTTACCCAGATCTGTTAGAGTAATGTAAGGCACGAGATGTAGAAGGAAGAGACTGCGAACTACAGATTCCAGGAAGATGGGAACTACAGTCTCCTTCCAGCTTTCAGACCCGAAAAACAATTAACGTGAGAGAAATTCTCACATAGCGACCAATGACTGGTTAAACTCTTTTCACTATATAAAGAAACAAAATCAAGTTGGGTTAAATGAAACGAAATATACATATCGGCAATGTATCTGGTAGATGATAAAAATAAACAACCTATAAAATCAGTTTTCACCCAAGAATGTTTTTATTAGAAGCTGATTTTATCAGATGTTAATTTAATAACTCAAACATATGCAGTCTTCATAAATATATCTTTGTACTGTATAAAATCATAAATATACCGACGGAGTTAATTGACAAAATTCGAAACAATGTATTTAAACCCAATTAATAGAATTTTAAAATATTCAATCTCAAAGCAGGGTTAATTTTTAATTCTGAGGTTGGATACAATTCTTGAATCATTAAAACACGGTGATCACAAATATTTATCTGTTAGCAGTTCTAAAACGTGTGAATGCATCACAAGCGCTTGTAAGAGCCCTTTGATTTGTGCCTAAAAACCGATACTCGACGGGTAGACTAAAAATTAAGAACATCATGAACGAGCCAATACAAATATTCTATCTACACGCTTCAGCACACGGTAGCTTGCCATAGTTTGGTTAGGCGTTGATGGCAATTGGGTTTTACACTTTTACACATAGATCTACACGTTTGTCACTTGCTGCCAATCCAACACTTGTATAAATTCTTGGAAAACGATGCAACAAACGACGGTATTCACACGCATGTTTTGTTCTATTGAATTTTTTCAACTATTAGATTCGATTTCCTCTATATTCATTATTGAAATGAACAAAACCAAGATAAGCGAAAATGCTATGCTAAATTCAAAATAAACTGCTAAAGTGAATTAGCAAGGTTTAGACCGAATTGATAGAATTTTAAAATATACAACCTTAAACAAGAGTTAATTATCGAATCTGAATTAAAACACGAAGAGCACAAATACCCATCTGTATGCAATTCTAAAACAATGCAAAATGAAAACAAACGTGTGGAAGCAGCACAAGCGCACTTTGATTAATGCCCAATAACCGCCACCCGACGGGTTGGCCGCAAAGTCTGCTTGAACCAGCTAATCAATTGGGCATGCGCCAATTTTTCATTGTTTGGCAAACGTGAAGAGGTAAATATTTAAGCCCAAACAAACCTAAGTTTGGCAAAAATGTAGCAGCACCTTCACATGATGGGGTTAATTTCAAGTTTTTTTTGTTCAAACCCTTTTCAACTACCAAACATCATTACAAGAAATACCATCGAGTTTGGTTAAAGACAAAACTCGACATTATTTCCAAAAGATATTAATCCGGCGGGACTAGGCAGACTATCGCCAGGTTCCTATTTTGCTGTTAGCACCTGACTACCTAGGAGACAAAAAACTAAGGACCAGACAGTCTGACCTTGAATTTTTGCCGATCGAATTCCCTTAGGTAGTGCCAGACTGCAGGCCTCTCCTCCCAGACAGGTAAACAGTACCTGACCCTTTCTTTACCCTCCACTACGTAAGCTTTTGTCTCCTATCTATAATCCCCCCCCCCCAACCACCCAATAACTATTTTACCCTCTCAAAAAAAGTGTAGTCAAGTGTCAGTGTTAGCAAAAACAAAGGAGGGTTCTGAAACTTTAGACGTTAGAAACACGAACGCATACAATTATGAAACCCTCTGAGTGGGGACTAATTTCGCTCATGGAAGAACATGTAAAGATGCTAGCAGATAAAACTGCTGGTTAGTTCAAGCGGATAAAATATAACGGACAATTCATTCCGAACTCCCGCGTTTTAATTTTTCTTCAACTTTTATAATTATTGTTCTTGGACGCAATCCTTTAAACTAACTTTGCTTCTTCAATTATGTACTGAACCCTGTGGCTCTAGTGCACTTACCACGTCTTCACTGGCTTTCAATAGCAGTGATGTGGGATCTTGGAGCCACCAACATTTGGGTGGCGCGTCGCGGTTTGGGGTTCTCTGAACATTATGTAAATATTTTAAATAAAT
>NW_027112846.1:22248-25801 GCF_000696795.3 Halyomorpha halys | reverse complement strand
AATTTTAAAATATACAACCTTAAACAAGAGTTAATTATCGAATCTGAATTAAAACACGAAGAGCACAAATACCCATCTGTATGCAATTCTAAAACAATGCAAAATGAAAACAAACGTGTGGAAGCAGCACAAGCGCACTTTGATTAATGCCCAATAACCGCCACCCGACGGGTTGGCCGCAAAGTCTGCTTGAACCAGCTAATCAATTGGGCATGCGCCAATTTTTCATTGTTTGGCAAACGTGAAGAGGTAAATATTTAAGCCCAAACAAACCTAAGTTTGGCAAAAATGTAGCAGCACCTTCACATGATGGGGTTAATTTCAAGTTTTTTTTGTTCAAACCCTTTTCAACTACCAAACATCATTACAAGAAATACCATCGAGTTTGGTTAAAGACAAAACTCGACATTATTTCCAAAAGATATTAATCCGGCGGGACTAGGCAGACTATCGCCAGGTTCCTATTTTGCTGTTAGCACCTGACTACCTAGGAGACAAAAAACTAAGGACCAGACAGTCTGACCTTGAATTTTTGCCGATCGAATTCCCTTAGGTAGTGCCAGACTGCAGGCCTCTCCTCCCAGACAGGTAAACAGTACCTGACCCTTTCTTTACCCTCCACTACGTAAGCTTTTGTCTCCTATCTATAATCCCCCCCCCCCAACCACCCAATAACTATTTTACCCTCTCAAAAAAAGTGTAGTCAAGTGTCAGTGTTAGCAAAAACAAAGGAGGGTTCTGAAACTTTAGACGTTAGAAACACGAACGCATACAATTATGAAACCCTCTGAGTGGGGACTAATTTCGCTCATGGAAGAACATGTAAAGATGCTAGCAGATAAAACTGCTGGTTAGTTCAAGCGGATAAAATATAACGGACAATTCATTCCGAACTCCCGCGTTTTAATTTTTCTTCAACTTTTATAATTATTGTTCTTGGACGCAATCCTTTAAACTAACTTTGCTTCTTCAATTATGTACTGAACCCTGTGGCTCTAGTGCACTTACCACGTCTTCACTGGCTTTCAATAGCAGTGATGTGGGATCTTGGAGCCACCAACATTTGGGTGGCGCGTCGCGATTCGGGGTTCTCTGAACATTATGTAAATATTTTAAATAAATCTAAATGTGTTCAACAGGATTTATTTTTAATTCTTACTTTAGTTATTTTCTTATTTCGCTGTTATTTAATTCATTAACAATTTTTTCTTATTATTATTAATTTTATTAAAATTAGAGTGTAAATGTGACTAGAGACTATATTATTTTATCATTATGTTATTTTATTTATTTATTTTTCATACAGATAGTTTGATTATGTTCATTTTGTTTAGTCTTCTGTTTGTATATACTTTAATAGTTTTTTATTTTTTTTTTTATTAGTATTTTTATTCATTTATTTAATTTTGTTTTGGTATGTATGAGATCATTCATCACTATTACCTATTGCCCACAACTGTGTGCCAGATTCTAATATCTATCAATAAATAAAAAGTAGTATTAGTTCTAAAAAAAAAAAATTGTTTATTAATATCTACTTTAGTTTTTACTTTCCATATTTTATTTCTTGTATTATTTTTTATTTACTATTTATATTAAAATTAATAATTGATAGAATGAAATAGATTGAAGGAAGGTATTCCGGGTGGTGGTCACGAAAAGTACAAAATAGTAAAAAAAAAAAAACAACTATTTATAGTAACTAACATTTCACCCCATTTTAAAAGTCTTAATCAGGGCTAAACAAGATACAAACATTCTAACATATTACTAAACAATTAGAATATAAACGGGAAGATTGTAAGAAGTCTCATTTCATGAGGATAAATATAAAGATATTTATAATTTCATAATAAAATAAAAATAAACAAAAGTACATTAATTTAACCAAGTCGCGACACTGTTAAACAAAATATGCATTCTATTATTTTTCATTTCCACCGTCCTTGTAAGTGGTGACCGATGTCAAATTTAGCGCTTCTAAGTTGTAACATCAATTAGAATTCCTGGATGCAATTAAAAATTTTCTGTCTTTATATTGATATTTATTTTCTATGACAGTAATTTTTTTCTGGGACTTATTTTGACAAGCTAAAAAAAATTGTAATATTTTTTATAGGCTTTCAATTAGGAGCTGAATAAAGTAAAAACTTTTTTCCCAAGAAATTTATCAAAATTAGGTCAAAATGTATTTGAATTTAAACAATGCTGTCCTTTTTGAGTTAGGAGAGGATTGTTTTAATTATATACATGTTATAATGAATCAAATGTTGGCACATAATAAATGCCAATTTATTAAAAGTAATCATGTTGAATAGAAAACATCATTAATATTAGAATATGTTCTAACATTCTGTAAATATATTTAGTTTATAAATAGTATGTATCAATAGAAGTTCTTTTTTATTAATAGGTCAATTAACATCATCTGTATCTTGTATCTTCCCAATAAAGTGCGATGATGCTCTTGGTGAAGGTTCACCAGCTTTGGTAAGTATTTTATTTTTTAAAAACTATGTTTACCTTCATGACTATAAACTTTTCTCTTTAATGTAAAAAAAAAAAATAGTTTTATAGAATAAAGATGTTATGGGTTTTCAATGAGTAATCTTTTATTTTTAAAAACTATTCAGTAATTTTGCAGTAATATTAATTTCTGTTTTTGTAATTTAACAATAATAATCATTTCTATTTTTTGTAATTTAACAGTAATATTCATTTCTATTTTTCTTGTTAACCAATTTAGATAATGCTTTAATATAGAGTTAAATAGATGTATTGAACAAACCTATTAAACGTTCATTGGGTATTAAATAATTATACACAATATTTAATATTTAATATTAAATAAAACATATAAAATGTTCATTTGGCAATAATTAATTATACATAATATTTAATATTAACATAAAAACATATGAAATGCTCATTTGGTAAATTCTACAACAGTTATTTTTTTTTTTCTGGGACTTATTTTGTCATGATAAAAAAAAATTGAAATATTTTTTATAGGATTTCAGTTAGGAACAGAATAAAGTAAAAACTTTTTTCCCAAGGGATTAATCAAAATTAAGTAAAAATGTATTTGAATTGAAACAATGCTGTCCTTTTTGAGTTAGAAGAGGATTATAGTGTGCATGGTTAGTATAATATTGCAAGATCATGAATCATCGATTTTACTAAAAAGAAATGTTTCCCGTATGAATAATAACAATAATTATTTTTTATTATTAAAGTCTTTTGGCTTAGCGAACCCGAAGGTTCGATGCTGATGCCACCAATTTTTCTTGGCTTTCTACACACATCCATAATAATGCCCGTCCGTAACCAAATCCACAAGATCATTCCTGGCGCTACCTACCTAAGTTTCGGTCTACCCTTGGACGTTTACTCGCCGGGTCAACGTTTCTTAACTCTTCAGGGATACGCTCGTTCTTAAACTTTACAATCTAACAGATTCATTATATTCCCTGTTATGCTATCAACTGAGCATCAACATAAAAAATAAAAAAACATAGTCTGATTACCTTCCTACTTGAAAAACACAAGATTT
>NW_027112846.1:20319-21290 GCF_000696795.3 Halyomorpha halys | reverse complement strand
ATTTGATCAAATATAGTTGGTGATACAGTCTTTCAACGTGCGAGGGATGGGATGACTAAAACATGCATGCTTGTTATTTTTTTTCAAATCATGGAGGGTTTAGTATTTGGTCAAAGGAACTTTTTCAAGACCAATGTTTGTGTTAGGAGGTGTTTTGATCATGAGCACAATCCCGTCTCCCTCTTTAGAACTATACTTCACTATTTTTTTTAACAGTTCATTTAACATGTTTATATTATTAAATTTTAATTTTATAGTCAATTTATAGACAATTTAATATTTTATAGACAATATTATAAAATTAAAATGTATTACTTATGCATATAATTTGAACATATTACGTGTACTGTTAAAAAATAACAATAGTGAATTATATAATACTGAAGAGAGTGATACAGTATCCCTGAAACGTAGAAGAAGATATATATAATATATGTATTAAGAACATTGCATTTTTATTTAAAAAAATATACGAACTTAATGCAATTATATATTTTTTTAAATTAATAAAAATTTAAGTCATAGTTTAATTAATGTTTTTATTAATTAAACTATTAGTTATTTTGCTCTCCTTATTAATCGAAAATATTTTTAACCTTAAAAGAGCTCATACTTTCTCTTTGAGCTCCAAAACCCAACCTTATATAAATTATGCAATTTTTAATATCATAAAACGCAATTTCACAAATTCCAGTCACTTAATCAGACTAGATTACACATTAATAAATTTCAGCCGTAAATTGCCCAGTTTTTTAATTAAACAATTACCTTTAATAGATTAACATAAGTAAAAGTCTGATTTAGTGCGCACTCTGTTGGAAACTCGATTTGAAATTATCCACGATATTCCTTTATTCAAGATCGGCAATGATTTAAGTAATTTGTCGCATTAATGTGATAGCTAGGGATAGGATTTTTATATTTTCACATATTTTTACCTGATCATGATATCTTCGATTCCTTACTAACTA
>NW_027112846.1:8587-19677 GCF_000696795.3 Halyomorpha halys | reverse complement strand
AATATTTGACAATTTATTAGCACATATTTATGTACATATTTCAGATTTTTTAGCACATAAAAATCCTATCCCTAGTGATAACAATGATACGACTTTTAGATTTTGGATTTTCTAAATACTTGGATAAAAATTAGTTTATCAGTTGATTCATGAAATCGATCAAGAGAGATTCAAACAAAATACGATGCGGAAACTTGTCTGGAAGACTGAATTCTCAGTATTTTCGGAAAATCAGATGATTTTCAACGTGACCAATCTTACTTGATACTGGTTGGAGATAAATTGTACTAGAACTATCTTATCCTTGTGATATAGACTTGTTTGAATCTTCTTTGCATAAAGGCCATATGATTATAAGGGATATCTAAATGATTTTCAATTAATTTAATGTAATTTTATTAAATAATAGGAAATATTAGTGATATTTATCCACGTATGGATAGATTATTTTTGAATGATTCCAAGCCTTGGATATCCAATGGGTTCAAACTTTATTAAACTGCCGAATAAAATAAGAAGAAAAGTGGTGGAGACCAAATGATACAGTATATTGCGTTATTTAAATATATTTTAATAATAACTGAACTTGTTTGTTTGTATCAACGCCTATGGATTATTATAATTATAAAGTTATAACTATAACTATATACTTGTGTTATACTTATAACACACACAGACATTCACTTACGGGAATACTTGTACATGATTCTAATGTAAAAAAAAAAAAAAATTGATCGAAGAAGAAGAAGCTACAATTTAGAATTGAGGCGATACGCTGTAAAAAATTCAAACATCAATGTTATGTTAGCTTCCTCAACTGTAAGAGCTTTAGATTAATTTGAGGTCAGTCCTATGCCGTTAAGTGTTGGTAAATAGTGAGGGCATTCAAAAATGTAGTTTAATCATGAGAATGTACTAACAATAATAGTTTTTGATCGGGTGCGTGTGTGAATGACGACAGTATGGCCGTCTCCTCTCTACGGCCTATTCTTAAGCGGGTTAGAGCAACTTCCTCTCTACGGCCGCAGTTGTACAATGTCGACCATGGATTTACTACTCATTTTATTTCATTAATTCACTCGGAGAGCTTTCATTCCCTTCCGAGCCATCTTTCCGACATTTGTATTTTAAGAGGTCTACTGAGTTTCGAACGGCGGGCCTCGGCCAGGGAGCGTGAGTGCTTCTCTGGTAGCTTTGTCTGCAAGCTCGTTGACAACAATGCCAATTTGTTCTGAGACCCATATGGAATTTATGGACTTCCCTTGATCAGATAGTTTTAAGAGGAAAGATTGGATTCTTATGATGAGTGGATGTTCCGCGTACATCTTTTCAAACTTTTTAGAGAGCTCAATGAATCAGAAATTATTAGAATTGATAATAAAATGTTATATTAACTAGTTAATAATTGTACAAAAATGTCTCTACAAAAGTTCATGATTACCACAAAAACCACGAAATAAGCATTATCTTTACACATTGCTTCATAACTGACACCTACTAACTATCATAAGTTAATGAAACCAATTGGTTTTTTAATCACCTGCTACATTATATAAGTTAATTTATTTCTTTTATTTTTTCAATATACTATGGAATGTTTCTCTTAACGGGGACCGGCAGGTTACTTGTTCAACCATCAAAGTACAATAAAATATTTTTTCAGTATTTTTAGCTTAAATAGATTCAAAACCGTCGCAAGATGTTACGTAATTAGAGCCATAGAACCTAAAAATCGGTTTTGCAGCTCACTCAACAAATGGCTAAAACAGACTGATAACTCATTTAATAAAAAACTTGTTTCAGTATTTTAAGCTCGAACTATTTCAAAAAATACTAGATGGCATTGAATAATTTAAACTATCAAACTTGAAAATCGGTAGAGCCGTTAGAACAACAAATCATTACACACCTAAAATGAGGAGATAACGACACGGCGCTAAACACAATACCCTGCGTTTTGCTTCAGTAGTGGTCGGGTAAAAACGATCACATGATCCTCTTAAATAGCAGTAATTAATAGTATTGGCAAAAGTTCGATAGCTCTGACTATCGATAGTACAGATAACATCGACTGGCATCTATGGAATCTATTAAAAAAATAAATATATAGATGGTTTTTTATAAAATGATCTTAGAAATTAAATACATTATAGGGCGTATTAATTTGTGAAACACCATTAACAAACGCTCACTTTGATCATAATATTTTAAATTTAATTTTATACGACTAACAAATAATGGTTCATTAATCTAATAATAATCCATTAATCTACTAATAATTAATCATTTAATTTTCCATTCAGTCTAACGACTAATGATAGGCATTGCGATAGTGATACTATCAACTATCAGCAATCCTAAGTAACCAGTCAAAATGTCGCCTGTTCAATTATAATTAGTTCTAACAAACAGATTGATTATATATATTTATTTAATGTGAGATGTGCTATTCTCGTCAGAATTTAAGTTTCTTTTTCTGTTCAAGCGAAGACTGCATTGGTAAAACTAAAACATAACTCTTTAATAACATAGGTTAGATGATAACATTTATTGCCATATCTAAATTTTCATCAAACAAACTTCCGAAAATTTGTATTCCGTTAGTACAGATATTTACTAAAAGGAAATTTTCGCAGATACTACTTCTGAAAAGAATGGGTACATATCACCTAGCTCGAACCTGTCTGGGCCAATACAACGTTGTATATAATTCTCTCTTCTACAAACGTTTAATTCATTGAGCAGTAGATTTGATGTTTCATTTTTTTGCAGTATTTCCAAATCCACATCATCGAATAAAGATTGTGTATCATCTGCTCCTTCCCATGAATAAATAAAATATAATAAATGACGTGTATGTCCCTTGTTCTTAGTTTATATATTTATCAATTCATAAATATTACAATCTGCTACAACATGTTGGGCAATAAGAAATAGTGTTAAATGATTACATTCATACTAAAATAAAAAATATAAGAATTAAAAAAAAATTTAGAATTATAAAAAAGTAGAAAATACATAGACAATAAATAAAAACTCTCTCTAAATATACACAAATGGAATTATAAAGGAATATTCGAACTGTGTACAAGAAATAAATAAAATAGAATAATAATAAAAATAAATAAAATAATCTTCACGTCACATTCATACTTTTATGTACAATATTTACACTATCGACTTGAAGATCCCTGAGCACATTATATACCCCACGTATGAGAGGTAGAGAATATCTCTTTGAGATCCCAGCGCATCCCTTTTACCGCGTCACTGGTAATGAGCCAGTGGAGGCTGAGCAAGTGCGTCCCCTAGTTCTAGCGTTATATAGTATGTTTACGTCATCATGAAATTGCGTAGTGCAATATTTTTTTTAATTATAATTTATTTATTGTTATTTACAACTGTATACACATATATACAACAAGTAAATTTGCTAGTGATACAAGATACAAACATGAGAAGAATCTACTCATTGATAGAACTCCAATAACATTTCTAGAAGAGAAGATCTCGAGGCCATCCTCTTTTCAGACGCCTAGGAGATTTATTAAGTAAATAAGGAGAAGCCAGGTTAGAAACAAGTGGATTTGTGTGGTTAGAAAGTTTATCATGGAAGGATTGGTATCTAGTACTGGCCAAATCGGTTACATATGGAACATTTGTTACATATGGAACTGGATGACTTGATTTGTAACAAAGGGAGGAATTTACGAAGGATTTTGGACTGTTAGGATTGGATTCGGGAGGAATTCGATTGTTTAGTGATGCCCCAAACCTCAATTCCGTATGTCCAGTTAGGCCTTATAATAGTAATGTAGATCAGTCTTTTGTAATGAATTGGAAGTTTAGACCGTTTCTCTAGTAAATGTTGTAATAGTTGGAATCGACGAGCAGTTTCCTGTCTCTTCAGTGTGGTAAGAGGATTCCAGGATAGCCGTTTGTCCAGGTTAGTCCTAAGTTACGGATATGTTCGACAGGTATTATTAAAAGATACTGTAGGGCAGGAGGTCAATGCAATAATTTTTTTTTTAAATATTTATTTATTGCTATTTACAACTGTACATTATAATGCATTTAGTAAATCTGATCTAAGTTAAATTGGAGGGTTACAGGCGTGTAGAGAAACTACCCTTTGGTAGGACTCTAATGACATTTTACATTAGCTGGTCTCGTGGCCATCTTCTTTAAATGCAATATTAAATTTAAAATTTATGTCTTGAATGATTCGAAAGTAAACAGTTTTCTATTATTACAAAACAATAATTTATATTGCGAGAAGCTTTTTTACAAAGTCACGTCAAGTAATTAAACATTAAAATTTCTAAAAGGACGTATTAAGTAAAAAACGTATTAATAAAAGCATCAAATCTTAGTATTAAAAAAGGTATAGTTTATTACGTCAATATTTCCAGTTTTATTTTCATTTTCTTCATTGATGATCCCCAAAAGAGATTACTCCCTAATTTTACCTTGGCATGATTTAGGTCAAAGCAGAATGTAGTTGTTGTTGTTGTTGTCTGGGGCTTAAGAGCGTAAAACCCTGAGGTCATCAACGCCCATGTTTCGTGCTTTATATTCTATTTCTATAATTTTATTTCACTTTAAATAATTTCGAAAAAAAATTTAAATAATTTCTTCTGTTGGTGTTTTTTATTATGTATAACAGATTTTCTGGTTTAAATCTTATTTAAAAGGCCATTCCTTTTTAAGAAAAGGAATGTAGTTATAATCCCTTGTTGGACATAATTTTATTTCTTGAAGTATCCAATTAGTGTTGCCATTTTTTTACTTCTCTTTTTTTTGTTTCTTACCGATTTTTTTTTATTAAGAAAATCAGAAAATGCTGAATTACTTTAAATTAAATTAAAGGAGCAAAAATTGGTTATAATAAAAATCTGAGGCCCTATTTATCAATATATAATAATTATAACTCTATAACAAATGTTTTCTGTGTTTAATATATGAATATTACATGCACCTAAACATATTGAGTATATGTAGTGTCCGAGTTGTATAGCTGTAAGAATACTAAAACCGCTTGGCTACCTGGACAGTGTAAAGGTCCCGGGAGGTAGAGGTGGAAGGTGAAGGGGGAAGAGGGGGTAGCCGAAGGCTGCAATTGGCTAAAAGTTTCAAGTAGAAATTTGGTTACACTCCCCCCACTCCATGCAACCCCTTCCAACCTACCTCCATATTGCCAAAATCTGCAAATTCATTGGCCAATCCTACAAGCGCAGTCGAAGTGGACTATTTTGCGGAAAATTAAGTATTTTTGTTTTGGTATTTGGTATTTTTGATCAACTTATGGTTGCAAGAAATTTCTGAAATTCATGTCATGGTCCTTAGAGTGTTGATTAAAGGGGGGGGGAACGCATACACACATAGTATACACCCAGTT
This sequence comes from Halyomorpha halys, assembly GCF_000696795.3. Lineage (NCBI taxonomy): Eukaryota > Metazoa > Arthropoda > Insecta > Hemiptera > Pentatomidae > Halyomorpha > Halyomorpha halys. The sequence continues at coordinate 14,279 of NW_027112846.1, read as the reverse complement.
GATGTCCTTGTGTTGTTTTTTCTTGCAAAAAACTGGAATAAGTTTATGTGTACCTAGGTTAGACCTGTATAAAAGTCATAATAAACATCTGGTCATAAATAGCTAAGAGTAAATTAGAAAAAATAATTCTATAAAAATGACCGATGTTTCTTAATTTTAACCAGATAAATGTTCTCTTGAAATAAAAGTGAAAATAACCAAAAATATATCAAAACAGAAGATTTTATTCAATATAGATGTGGATTAAAATAAATCCTAATTATGTATGTATTATTTTCGGCATAAATAAATATTTTTTTGTTTATTTATGTTTTTCTTTGCTGACCTCACCCCCTACCATCTTCTCCAATCAGTAATCTACGGTCAACTATCTACACCTCATTATGTATTATTTTCACTTACCTACATACAGAATTTATATTACGGGGAAGTATCATAATCGTGCAAAATTTCGAACTTAAGATTTTGACGGAAATAAAAGTTTTCAGGTACCCGAGTCCAATTAACAAAGTCTCACAAAATTTTGTGTGTGAACAGGCTAGCTCAAAAAAATTTGATTGCACTTTTTTTTATGAAATCAACTGATCGCAAGTGGCACTTAACAGTATAATTTTTCGTATTGTTTTCGATTTTCTCTAACACGGCTCTAAATATACTAATTAAACTGGGAATGTCGATGTAAAATTAAATGGTAATTAATATAAGATAGGTCTTATCCTTAACGAAATAGTCCTACAGGGCTTAAATAACGAATTTAATATTTTTTTAAAACTAATTGTGAAAAATGAATAAATATAAACAATTAATAATTAAATAAAGGAGATATATAGATAAAATTATTTTTAAAAAAATGAAGAATTAACTAGGATTTTCTTCGAAAAAAAGAAATAAAAATATAATAACTAAATTTAATTACATATAAAAAGAACTTAAAATTGTTTGGATTGAGTTCTATATTGAATAACTAATACCTGTGCCCTACAACTAATATTATTCCAACTTGTATTAGTTATTTTTTTACGATGTAAACAAAATGTGTTTTACTTAATGATGAATACATTAGTTTATAAATAATTTTAAGTGCTGTTTATATTTAATTAAATTTAGTTATAATATTTGATTAATCTATCCGTTTAAAATGGAGAGTATGAACAAAAGATGGTCCTCCGCAATGGAATCTCTTAAGTCCAAATAATCAAGTCTCGCAAAATGGTGTGTGTGTGGGGGGGGAGGGGTTTAAACTAAAAGTACGAAACTGATATTATTGTTAAATTGATATAGAAAGGGGAAGGGGGAGGAAAAAAAAATTACATATGTTAATATATATATATTTTCAAAATGACGTCCTCTCCTCTAAAATACCTTTAATATTGTTTGTTTGAACCAATTGACCAATTGAACCACAGTTGACAAGATGATTAAATCCATAAAACCATTCTTATTACGTTTAATATTGAGTCTATAACAATTAAGAATTAATAAATATAAGAGCATAATATAAATTTTAGCAACCTTTTATATCATAGTTTTGCAAAAGAAAAATGTTTGAAATTTAATATTTTTTACTTTTTTTTTTTTAAATTAAGGTAAATTGAATTTATGTACTTCAAACATCATTTAACTTAATATTTTTGTATTGTCTAACTCTTTTAAAATATTATTAAATACAACATTTGTTTGAATACATTGATACATTGATTAATTTATGATTAATTAGAAAAATATTTAAGTGGCTTATTATTACTATTTATATTATTTTTTTAAATATAGCTTTTACCGATATATAAAAATTTACCGTTTTATTATTCCAAAGTAAATTATACATATAATTCCAGCATACACAGCATGCTTGCTAAGTTAGATAAGTCTAGCTTGTTCATCGTCCTAAAGGCTGTGACCTTGGCGACCTGGTGTTAGGAATTTCTTCGCTCTAGCCTCACTGCATTCTAGGCAACTTGTACCCTTTAAATAAATTATGATAATTTTATTATTGTTAAAAATTTATATTCTCTATGATAATAAAATAATTATTTCATGTCGTGTAATAATTTATGAAAAAATCAGCCGAGCAGGGTAAGTGGTCTAAACTTTTTAATTGTTAAAAAAAAATCAAAAAAAAAATCCATCAATTCGATATCAAACTGAGCATAAAAATAAATCATAACACTAAAAACTATAAATTATGCTTAAATTAGATATTTTCAGTATGATTACGTAATTCGTGTTATATAATTATAGTAGCAATTTTCGAATTAAAAACTGAATGAGGATGAGTTGAAGATTGATGATGTTTGAAATCAAACTCAAAGTATAAATCCGAAGTGGAGAATTCTAACTAATGTCGCATATAATTAACTACAAAAAACATCAAATTTAGACACTTTTTAAAGTTATAAATATAATACCATTTTATATATTGTTTAATTTATTGGCATATAATTTTTGCCTGTATTTTATGAAAATTAGATAAATTAAGACTTGATTTTGAAGAGTCTCCCATTCACTGTGAATGCGTTTTGGGGTAAATTATTTTCGAAATATGTTGCAGAGTTTTGTTTCATAATCTCTCTTTAATATTTTAATTTTATAATATATATACATTTATAAAAAATATGGCGCGATGCACATATCACTCAATTTTCACTTTAGTTATCAATCACTCTAGTTTGAGTTGAAATTATTATTATGTTTAGTAATAACATTGAAAATATTAATAATATTAAACTCAGAATAATTTTATGGAGTTACATTGACAATTAAAAGGCTCATAAGAGTAGAATTTAAGTAAAATATTAAATTAAAGATATGTTTAATGTATTGAGTAGTATGTCATAATACTCTCTAGTGGCAACATACACGCTTGTGTGACCAAAATATATGTATATGATTAAGGATCTTGATATTTTGTTTTTTTTTATTAAAATTTATTTGTATTTCTTTATATATATTTATTGTATATGGTGGAAGAAGAACCAAATAAAAAAATTAAAAATTTTAAAAATATTCCATGATTAGTTATTTTATTTTAAAATAGTATTTGAGTAATAATTATTTTCGTAATTAATATTTCAAATTCTGTATTAAAACACCATTCCATTATGTATGAATAAAATATCAAGAAGTTTATTACTGAGAACAACGTTATAGGTGAGATAGAGAAATAAAATTTAAGAGCCAAATAGTACATATTTCAAAATTAGTTTAGTAGTTTTGGTAAGCGTTGGGAATTTCCAAATTAAAAAAATCCACACGGGCTTCTAGAAGGATATTTACGATTCATCACGCGTTGGAATGCACGGACGTGGAAAGTTCCATGTTTCATTTCCAAATGTAACACCCATTGCAAAACGCTGTTTCAATTTAAATTTCCTTTTTAGTTTTATCGCTTTTAAAATTGAGTTTTTAGTTAGATTGATTGTAGAAAATCGATCAAATTAATGTGTGACGGGCTAACGGAACTTTCTCCAAGAGTCCCTAATAATGGCTGATTTAAAGTAATATTCCAGCTAGGGTAATTTGAATAGAAATTTTTTCACCTATTTCTTAAGAGGCAAATAAATTACTAATGCCCTAATGATTGTTTTTTACCTTATTCAGCAATACTGGAAAAAATATATGTATATAATAATAATAATTTTAGAATTAATACCTTTTAAATTTTACTGTAGGAAGATAGTCCGGAAATAGCCCCACTTTGCAGGGCTTTGTCAGGGCTAAATGAAAGAACATGGCAAACATTTTAGAATTAACAGAACATTAAAATAAAAACATTTCAAAACATTTATGTTTATAAAGTATATAAAAAGAAATAATAACAACAATGTAAGGAAGTATACATGTAGGACTGGAAACAAGTCACTAATAAGTTATTAATAAATATAACTTGGAGTGTTAGAAGTTTTAAATATATGTCTAGACAAATAGATTGTAAAGAGGTCATACATATGGTAAAGAGGTAGGTATAAAAGGTAGAACAAATAGGTGAAGTAGGTAAGGTATAGGTGAGGTTTAGTAATATGTAAAAGGGGGACATTAAGAAAATTAATAAAGTTTTGGTTCCTCAGACATATAATGAAGGGAAAAACAAGTATTGACCTTAAAAGGCAGGACTTCGATAGTTGCATTAGCCCAGTGGTCACTTAAGGATGCCAAGCGTGGTCACTGACTATAGCTTAGGAGAGGAAATTACAGGTGTGGTAAAATAATATTGGAAGAAGCATTGTGAGTGTGAGGACAAGAGATCCAGAAAGAAACAGGTCTCACTGACACACAGAAGATGACAATGTTGAGCAAATGGAAATGAGCAGGCCATCTCCTTCGATGCGAACATGACAGATGGTCTAAAATTGCCACAGAATGGACTTCATACGAACTTCAAAGAAGAAGAGGACGTCAAAAGAAAAGATGGAGCGATATGTTCAAGAGGATGCCAGGACTCCTCTGGTGGAGAGCTGCTAGGGAGGCAGGGATATCTGGAAGAAGAAATGGGAAGAACTCGGCTCCCAATAGGGCTGGTCACCCCGGGAAGTGCTGAATGGGAAGGCCTATGCTGGAAAGGATACAGAAAGATGGAAAGAAAATTGATAGAAGTTAATGTTTTGTCAACTATAATGTATATATATAAATTTATTTTTTCTATCTTCTTTTAATATTTATCTTGTATTTTGTAAGGATTTTAATTTATTGCATAAATAAAAGGCTATTTCATTTCATTAAATTAAAAACATATTACTTTTTTTTTTTACATATTACTAAACCTCACTATAGCATACCTACTTCACCTATTTGTTCACCTTTTACACCTTACTTTTTACCATATTTATGACCTCTTTACAATTTATTTGTCTAGATACATGTTCAGAACATCTATCACACCTGGTTATATTTATTAATAACTTGTTTCCAGTCTAACTACATGTATACTTCCTTATATTATTGTTATTATTTCTTTTTAGAACAATAAATAGTTTTCTTTTACTATTTTGATACATTTATTAACCGCCATCCGGAGTATCTTGCTACAACCTACTTCATACGGTCAACTATCTTCTTCCAATGCTTTTTTATTTTATTTTCACATATGATAATAAACATACCCAACCAGGGCCCTGTTTCATAATGAAAGCTAACAGTACGAGTATAGCAACAAAGTGTTAATTACACTAATACTTTTTTTTTTTCATAATAGGACTATTATTGATATTGCAAGAGTTAAAAAGTACTAAATTACAAGTTACTATTGTATAAGTCAGTGTAATTGTATTAAGTTAAATCGACAAGACTTATAGTATTAGTTTGTACTTTATTATGAAACAGGTGTTTAGCAGGTACCACCCACAAGTTTGAAGTTTCAAATTGTTTTCAGATTAATTAAAAATTATTAATTAAATAAAACTATACTAATTCTCAAATTTCTGCTCTTTTTCTTTACCGTATTAGGTTTTCATAAATAAGAAAAAAATAATACGAAATGTGATTGCAATTTTCAAAGATATTTTTTTTCTATCGATGACCCAAACGGTTTTAATCATGTTGCATATATCATTAAGGATTTCGGAAAGATTAAATATGACAGGGATTAGTTTGCCTAATATCCCGAAAATGATTTGAATACATGATTAGCTGCTTGTCATCATTCTTAACTAATCTCAAGGCTGGTTTCTTCTAAATTCTTTGCTGATTATTAGTTTAA
>NW_027112846.1:4777-7107 GCF_000696795.3 Halyomorpha halys | reverse complement strand
TAGGAGGATTATTAGGTAATGAAGGAGAAGCTAGGTTAGAAACAAGTGGATTTGGGTGGTTGGGAAGTTTTCCATAGAAGGAATGGTATCTGGTTTTGGCCAAATCGGCAACATATGGGACATTGAGGTCATGATGGATGACTTGATTTGTGACAAAGTAAGGAGCGTTAAGGATTTTACGAAGGATTCTGGACTGTAAGGATTGGGTTCAGGAGGAATTTGATGGTTTAGTGGAGCCCCAAAGCTCAACTGCATAAGTCCAGATAGGCCTTATAATAGTCATGTAGATCAGCCTTATGTAATGGATTAAGTAATAAATTAAAAAAAATATGTTAAATACGAAATACGTATATATAAACTGAAATTATAAATAAACCTTTGCGTGTTTGAATGGTTGTTGTGAAAATAGTCAGTTCTTTCACTATGCTATACATATTTAATAGTAATCCTTTAGTTCCTATTGGTTTTTTACTTCTCCTTCATCACCGATATCTTCCACATGTTTCTGGGTTGTCCCTGCTTTCGGTTATCTTGTAGATAGGTAGTAAGTGTATGTTTCTCTACATAAACTATATATGAAAAGATAAATTTAAATTCAAAGAAAATCCTTCGTAAAATCCTTAATGCTCCTTACTTTGTCGCAAATCAAGCGATCTATCAGGACCTCAATATTCAATATGTTGCCGATTTGGTCAGAACCAGATACCTTCCATGATAAACTTCCCACCACCCAAATCCACTTGTTTCTAACCTAGCTTCTCCTTCATTACCTAATAATCCTCCTAGGCGTCTGAAAAGATGGCCTCTTCTCGAAATGTTATTGCAGTTCTATTAATGGGTAGATTCTCCAGATGTTTGTATCATGTCACTTTATCACCTACAGCAAATTTACTTCTTATATATACTTTTATACAGTTGTTAATAACAATAAATAAACTATAAAAAAAAAAATCAAAATTGGGTGGTAGATGATAATTTCATTTTATAAAGGTACTCCGCAAATACAGAATTTTATTCATGCTTAATAACTTCGATAACATATGGTGAATAGACAGAATCATATTAACTAAGTAAAGATAGATTTGATTTGTTGGTCATGTGTTGATTTCGATGCAGTCTATTTTGAAGATTTTGGACTGCCCAGTGTTTAGTTATTTAAATACCGTACATGAGTATGAAGTCTAAAAATGACTAAAGAACTGCTACAAACTTGGACGCTATTTGTAAACCGGTCGCAATTATAATTAAAAATTATTTCTTAACAACCAAATCATCGAGGAATATACATAAAAACTGAGTGCACAAAAAAGACCATTTTAGCCTCAAATAGATCAATTTGTCGATCTTGCCAAATTTTTTGTTATTTCAGGCATCATCAGAGCATTACTGTACAACTAAAAAAAAAAAACATACATCATATAAAAAAAAGAACATAAAATCCAGGCACAAGATATAACAAAAGTAATGATTACTCAAAAATAGTAGGTGCTCAGCTCCATACACCTCGTCATGATAACTAAACTAGAGCCTTCTCCAGGAGGAGGGGGTTGACAAAGTTAGAATATTTTAACTATTCTAAAATTAGGATAAAGGTTAAAAATTCCATAAAATCTTAAAATTCAAAAAATAAATAACTATATTTTTAACATAAAATATTCTCAATAAATTATTCAGGTTTAAATTATGATTTCAAAAAGGTTTTATTATAACTTATTTGAAACATTCAATTTTTATTCTTCCGGAATCGGGTGGTTATATACCACCCCTATATTGTGCCTCTAGTTGTTTTCATTTTTGTTCTTATTCTTCGTTATGTAAAATATGTGGGCTCTGAAGATCAAATTTATGTTTAAATTTAAGGCAATGTTTTTGCTTTTTAAACTCATAAATAGTCTCCACCCTGACATAAAAATTAACATTTTTTTTTTTAAATTCTCTAACAAACCGGACTACTTGAGGTGAATTATTCCTTTACTATGAATTACGTAGATTCCTTTCGATATCATGCGTGATAATTTTTTCCACCTGGCTCCAGATTCTTCACTGATTTATCTGACGCACAACGTCCCATCTCTGCGACAGGGTAATTTCTCTCGGACGAGATGGCGCTTTGAATGTTGACTCATTGCGACTTTGGCTCCTATCGATGTACAATAGTAAAAGAATGCTGCGAATTCATCCGACTGTCCATGATAACACCTTATCATCAAGTTATCTTGTTCTGTTTTGAATGGATCAATGATATCTGAATGACTATAGATGTTATGCATATCTTGGTTACTCCGTATTAAGTAAACTAAAAATTAGCAAACACGATGTTTATACAATTT
>NW_027112846.1:0-363 GCF_000696795.3 Halyomorpha halys | reverse complement strand
ATACCATTAGAAGAAGAATATTTATTTTTAAATCTCAACATCATGGAACATTAAGGTCTTTATGTATGATATTATTTGTGACAAAGTAAGGAGCATCGAGGATTTTACAAAGGATTTAGATACGAGAGGAATTCGAAGGTTTAGTGGAGCCCCAAAGCTCAACTCCATATGTCCAGATTGGCTTTACTACAGTCATCTAGATCAGTCTTTTGTAATGAATTTGAAGCTTAGACCGTTTGTCTAGTAAGTGCTGTAATAGTCGAAATCCACGTGCAGATTCCTGTCTTTTCAGCCTTGTTTGAGGATTCCAGGTTAATCATTTGTCCAAATGTAGTCCAAGGTAGTGGATCTGTTCGACAGGGG
>NW_027112845.1:0-1078 GCF_000696795.3 Halyomorpha halys | reverse complement strand
GGGGAATGGAAAAGGGTGAGAGGGGGAATGGAAAAGGGTGAGAGGGGGAATGGAAAACCTTCCCTATGAGAAGGTGTTTCTGAGGATGCTCCTGAAAATTTTATGGAAATCCATCTCTCTAAGTAGTGTTTATAAGCTATTAATTTTTAAGTTATTTCAGTTATTTAGTTATTTTTATTATTATTATTAACTAAGCTATTTGAATTAAAAACTACGTAATATCTAAATGGAATACTCCGTTATGAATTTGTTTTATGTTTGAACTAACTGAGTGCTTTTTAAACTATGAGTAGCCTCCTTCTGATCTTTGCATTGTGAGTAGCGGAAACCTCCAGGCCTTAGGAAAAATATATCTTTTACCATTTTAGATTTGTATTGGTCGAACGTAGTTGGTGGCACTTCTCGAAGTGAGCGTAGTTGGTGGCAATCCATGACCCTTGGGTATTTATTATTATAATATGATTGGAGAAGATGGTCGGGGGGTGCGGTCAGCAAAGAAACAACATAAATAAAAAAAAATGTATTTGTTTATTTATGTTGTTTCTTTGCTGACCGCACCCCCCGACCATCTTCTCCAATCAGTAATCTACGGTCAACTAACTACACCTCATTATTATTATTATTATACATTTATATTGAATGATATCAATAAAAATCATGTAATGAGAAGCTGATCTCCTTAGATTACTCTTTTTTAATATATTATATTGCTGCTACTATACTTTGTTAAAAAATAACATTCATACAATGAATAAGTTTTATACAATTTAGTTTTTAAGTTTTGTCTAAAGTGTATGTTCGGTGTAGTATATGTTTGTGTTTAGCTTTTTAGTGATGTCTTCTTGAAGTCTCCCATTTTTATTTTAACATGTTGTCGGAAATGGGAGTAAGGGATAAAAAGTTTTGTGTGAGTACTCTTTAATCATACTCTTTAATCACCCGTTAGCAACCTAAGTAACCTGTAGGTCAGAAAACAATTGAAATTTTGATGTAGCAAGGATAGTTGTTTACTATGCTCACACGTGTTTTTGATGTAGCAAGGATAGTTGTTTACTATGCTCACACGTGTTTTTGATGT
>NW_027112844.1:7165-7909 GCF_000696795.3 Halyomorpha halys | reverse complement strand
CTCACAACATTTATATTTAAAATGTACTTCTAAATCTTGGAGCATAAATACCAGTTATGCTCTAGTCAATGAAGAAAGCTAATCACAGATGATTTCAAGGAAAATAGAAAACCAACAACTGGTTTTTGAATGGATATTTTTATGCTCAGGAACAAATTATACAGAATGCGGTAACCAGAGACCAAAATGCTTATCCCAAGTAACATACAAACTGTAGACCACTATTCTAGAAAGCACGTTACGAGCACTGCTAGAGACAAAATTAGAAGAAGATCATGCTGGATTCAGACCTAGAAGACAAAACCTATCTATTCAAGAGTAATTATATTGTTTTTTTGGACCTAAAAGCTGCCTTCGAGTCAGTACACCAATATGAAATTTGAAGGGCACTTAGAGCCAAAAGAATTTCTGTAGACCTCCTGGAAGTGATTTAATCAACTTATCAAGGCCATAAAGGAATAGTGCGTATCAATGGCTGAGAGTCAACGCCATTTTCTTTGGAAAGAGGTGTGAAATAAGGAGATAGCCTCAGTCTATTATTTATTGCCTTTATGGTTGAAATCCAAAAAATATGCAGAAGAACTGCTTGGACTGTAGTTGTTATGTGGAACATGAGGACAGTACAAGTACAAGCGTTTCTATATATCTGGTGACAGACTCTGAGGAAAAATTAAATTAAATAAAAAAAAAGATTGAGGGATCTGTAATAGGTAAGTGGAACTTATGAAAAATATCATAACAGAT
>NW_027112844.1:836-1365 GCF_000696795.3 Halyomorpha halys | reverse complement strand
AAATGCTGGTCGAAGTTTGGACCTGGTCCATTTCCATTGCTTCCCTTTAAGATAAAACAAGTTCAAAGATAATGGATCAGTCAAATCAGAGCACAGTCCTCGGTCTTCAAAGTTCCTGTTCGAATATAAATTTTAATTTTATCAATCTACTGAAGTCACTTTATCAATAAAATTTCTATCCCACCTTAAAAATATGTTAATTATATAATAATAGATGTATTACAACAATTTTAAAATGTATAATGTTTTTAAAAATTTAGACAGATTGTTGTTATTTTGAAATAAAATTATTGGTTGCTTCCTGATTATCTTTGAGGCCTTATTTTAGTGTTGGTGCCATAATATCCTGTTAAAGCAGGCATTCCATGACTGTAAAGAAATTGTAGTGATCCCACTACTATTTACTGGAGAAGACATATATACCATATATATATATATTATTCACACTTTACATTGCTATTTTTGGAAAGCTATTTAAAAATTTGGTTTAACAAACAAAAAAGAAAGAAAAAAAAGAGTGAGTAAGTGG
>NW_027112844.1:0-397 GCF_000696795.3 Halyomorpha halys | reverse complement strand
GTGTAATATTCATGGATGTATTGTTGGAATCAATAAAGATTACAATGGAATCTCCTGATCCACTGAAAGCTAATGTCTTCTACACAGCATCTCTCTATGGTATTTAATATCTCAGAGTTGATTAAGTAAAAAATTGACAAACCAAGGTGTGAATATCTGCCTCACAGATACACATTCTAATTTGTTTTGTGAAAATTTCGGAAAAGAGGTTTTTGGATCCTACCTGAGTCTGACACAAATTTAAACTTCAATTGTGAGACTATCTATGATTAATAGTTAACTTAACTATTTTGTCAATACCAAAGCACACATTTGGTTCAGGCACTGGTAGATAGCAAAAACAATTTTATTCACAAAATTTTCACTTGTACCCCATGCCCTCTCACCCATTCTCACC
>NW_027112843.1:3118-4046 GCF_000696795.3 Halyomorpha halys | reverse complement strand
TATATACCTACAACCGCCCCCTTTGGTGCAACTGTGGTGAATCGTGGGATTAAGGCTTGTTTTGTTGGCATAAATACAGGAGAGAATGGATTCTAGCCATAATGTTATCACGTCCAGATAATCTTTCTAAGGTCTTTCACACTTCTACAGCCCTTCTAAATTAAATTAATTGATTGGAAATTAGTAGAATTGGTGTTAAAAAAGTTGTTTTGGGCGTATCAACTTTGACTATCTCAAAACAATTAAATAACTTTTTATCTGTTTTCTAATAAAAAATGAGAAGGAACTACGAACTCAGTAAAGGACATCTGCTACTTACGATATTTATTACCACTACAGAATTTCTCAATTACTTTCGAAGATTTAACTAAACAAACATTTATGGTGTGTTTTGGATTAGAATTAGATATTGCAAACAATTGAAGGGTACAGAGGAAAAATATCAGAGTTCATTGTCTGAAATCTGAGCGATTAGTGTAATTAATTTAATGAAAGCTGTGTTTTGTGTGTGTTGAAACTGTTCATTATTTCATTTTATGAAATGAACAGTGCAATTGGTATTACAAAGAAACTGATACTATTCAAGAGCTACAGATAGATTACATCTATTGGTGGCGACCAACAATAATAGATAGAAAACACTTTATTAAAATGTGCTGGCCAAATTCATTGGGTAGCCTTATTCACAGCATACTTATAACTAGTAAACCATATTTTCTTTTTTTTTTTTTATTGTCGCGTTAAAAAATTCTGCATTATGTACTAAAATTATACATAATTTATTTTTTCCTTTTAATTATTTCTTTCTTTACAAATTTTGATTTTTTCCAGCTTTTTATCGTTCTAAAAATATGCTAAATTTTTCCATTATTTCAATTCTACAAAATTTTTACTCTCTTTTCAATCAGTCATAAAAATAAATTTATGA
>NW_027112843.1:0-878 GCF_000696795.3 Halyomorpha halys | reverse complement strand
TCAAATATATATATATTAATCGAAAAATATTTTGATTCCTGATTTAATCCCTCATTTGATTTCTGAAGCATTGAAAGAATTTTTCAAAATTATTCATACCTGGAAGATATTATATATCAGCTTTGTGAGAGAAAAGGCGTATTTAATTAGATAGGTTTAATAAAATATTGGCCGGTCTGAAAAACTGAAACCAAAGGAATTTCGAGTGCCCTACAACGAACCGATATTACACACCTCGTCTCTGTCAAATGAATATTCAGGAACGGTTCCGTTTATAATACGTAAGCTTTTGCCAAAAAAAAACTTATGGCTTGTAAAACATTTTGTAAAGTTCTAAATATGGAAGTATATCATTTATGGGTGTGGTCAATCAGCAACTTAAATGTTACAACAACAACAATTTAATAAGAGCAGAATTTAATAATGTTTCACCTTACTTCATCAAGGCTAAAAACAAGATACAAAAACAAAAAATATTGTAAGATGTTGATGGACCGTGTGTAACGGTAAAAGAATGGTCTGAGCGCGGTCAAAATAAACCAAATAGTGAATAAAGTATTTATTTTGAGCCAACGTTTCGTCCCACTTTGGAGGGCTAAGAAAGATGCAATAAACCAAAATAATGTCACAAAGGTAAATAATAGATAACATGAAATAAAATTAAACTAAGATATAGCTAAAAATAATTTAAAATATGTGAACATTTATATAAAACTGAACAAAGTTAATTAAATAAAATAAACTTACTTGGTTCTACCGATAAATGGTGTGAACTGCAATCTATGGCTATAGGCGTCCATTTTTTTTTTCATTATCAACTTTAAACATCCTATAGCTACGCTATCTTAGTGAAACTCCTAAAGATTCAATAAATTAAT
>NW_027112842.1:11994-12746 GCF_000696795.3 Halyomorpha halys | reverse complement strand
GGTATAAAAAATAAGTGAATGTCTAAATAAAATAAATTGTATCCATTTATGTCCCAAACACTTTTTATTAATATTTTAAATGTTTCGGCCAACCTGGCTATCTTCAAGGACTATCTTAACTATAAATATACACCTCACATCAACAATTATTTTTTTTTTTGCAGGCTATTCTATCCAGGTCTAATAATTTTAGTCAATTAAACCTATTAAAGTCACTTTTTCATTTAATTTTAGTACTTTTAATCACTTATTATCTTATACTATTATCGATTACTTATCAAGAAGATTGTTTATGCAATATACAACAGTCAGGGTTTTCTGATGTTTATCTAATAGACTCCGCATATCCTTCCATATAGACTGTTCTTTCTGATCTAAATCATTTACACAATTATTATATTAAGCATATAGCCATTCTTCTAGTTCCTTTTTTAATTGTGTGTTTGAGATGGTTTTATCTTTTTTCATAAACTAGGTCTCTATTTCGCATCCACTGTCTTCTTGCATAATTTTTTTCTTTAATTTCTAATAGAATTTATTTTGAGTAACTCCTTGAGAATGATTTTCCTTTTGACTGGAAAGGTTGCTTCATGTAGAGTTTGTGAGATAGATTCGTTAATTTTCTTTATATTTGCATCGATTTCTTCAGCGATAGCATTTTATTTTCTCTTTAACTAGAATTTTAAAACCAGTCTCGTTGAACTAAAAGATAATGTATAAGTGAATGTCTATAGCTAGACAGCTTCCTTTAA
>NW_027112842.1:8251-8659 GCF_000696795.3 Halyomorpha halys | reverse complement strand
CCCTGAAGAAGCCCTGCAACGTGGGGCGAAACGTTGGCTCATTAAAATAGTATATTTCTACTATTTGAATTTTTCTTGACCGCACCCGGACCATACTCCTTTCATGAAAATATGTGCAATGCACATGCGCACACCGTCCAACAATCTAATTCTTATTAGAACAGATCTTTTATGTATGCATGGTTCGTCATTCTCTATTACTTTCTACGTCTTTATATATTAATTTTTTTCTTCTAAAATCTTTGCCTTTCCAACACTGCATGGTATGTTTTTATTATTATTATTTCTGCAAATATTCAGGCTCCCTTGTAAACTACAAAAAGGGCAGAAAGTACCTTGCCCTCCTCTAGTTCCGACCCCCATAGGACGCATCTAGTTACCAATACACACAGTTATTCACATCTTCAT
>NW_027112842.1:6007-6405 GCF_000696795.3 Halyomorpha halys | reverse complement strand
GGAGAAATAACTTGTTTTTCCCCCTCTTCAACTCTTGGCCTATATATAGTCATGTATTCTAATATCTAAAAACATTTATTTTATGCATTGTGTGTGCATACCTTGATGGACGTTCCTAGAGGGGGCAGCTGCCCCCCCCCTCTAGGTATGAAACAATTATTAATTTAATAAAAAATATTTCTTTTCTAGCTAATACTAATTATAATAACTAATAAAGTACAGCAAAAATTATATATAATTTTCTTAAACTTTTGGTTTCATTCTCCTTTTCCGTGCTGAAATGTAACAAGCTGATTGGCTATGGCTTGCCCCCTTCCCTATTTTTGATCCTAGGTTCGCTCTTGCATATGAACGTGTGTTCTTATACGAATCGTTAATTTTTAAATTGTAATAATAAT
>NW_027112842.1:5127-5718 GCF_000696795.3 Halyomorpha halys | reverse complement strand
AAATGTTAGCCCTAATAGAGCTATTTACATTCATAGCTCTCGAAATATAGCTTTTTAAAAAGCAACATTTCATAAAAATGTTTGTATTGTGTAAAAAACTTTATGACTTTATTTTAAACTAGCTTTAATTTGATTGCTAGTAGACATCTGTACGTCATCTAGTTCCTGAGATATAGATTTCTTAAAATAAATTAACTAGCTACTAATATTTTAGTACATTTTTTATGAAATGTTGCCTTTTAAAAGGCTATATCTAGAGAACTATTAGACGTAAATAGCTCTATTAGGGCTAATATTTCAGTAAATTTACTCTTTAAATAATTTTCTTTTAGATTTTTAGGTTTTAAGATGTAGAGCTTTGAATGAAAAATTAATGTTTTTTTAAGGTTTTGAAGTAGCTGCTATTTTTTATTCTCCTTACCTATACTTGGCAGACTCTATCCTTTTTTATCCCCCACCCCAACTATTGTTGGCAGAATCATCAATCTTAGATTAGATTTATTTATTGATAGATATTACAATCTGCCACAGAGTTGTGGGCAATAGGTAATATTGATGAATGATCTCATACATACTAAAATAAAAAATAAA
>NW_027112842.1:2493-3647 GCF_000696795.3 Halyomorpha halys | reverse complement strand
AAAAAATAATGATATTGGTACACTTAAATAAAACAAATAATTGCCTTCTAATAGTAAAAAGAAACAAGTTAATTTGAAAAAGTGAAGAGAGAAGAAAAGAGAGAGAAAAAAAAATAATAATAAGTAAATAGAGGTAGTGTGACTATGAATTAATTTTATATTTATTAAAAATTTATGAAAGAATGTCTTGCAGCAGTCTGGGCTTCAGTCTTCGGGTTGAGGTTGTGTTTCCCAAGTTATAGGTCACTGCTCCTTTAACTATCGGCAACTGGGAGTGGAACTTCATGAACAGGTTTTTTATATAATCCTCTATTGACTCCATATGTAATTCGCAATGCAATTGGCTATTTCTTACGAACCATGGAGCATTAACTGCGATTCTTAGGACTCTCATCCTTAACAATCCCTGATAATTCTCCGAGGCGTCTGAAAAGAAGATGGATACGGGCCCGTCTAATTTAAATTAATGCTTGAAGTACCACCAATGGGTGCTTCCTTCCCAAGATTTTCAAGTATAAATGAAACATTCCACATATTTACTTATTGTATTTATTATTTTGTATAGTTGTAAATTACATTAAATAAATAAATTTAAAAAAAAAATTAAGTAGTGTACGTTTGTGTTTTTTCTGCGTAGATAATTTCATTTTTTCCCCAAAACTATGATTTTTTTACTCGATTTCCTTTTGATTAGTTAAATAGTTTAATTTTTGGAAGGGAAGAGAAATATATAATTTTAAAAAAATATTTTTGGGAGTGAACGTTCATTGGGAAAAAATTCGTTTATTTAATTTTTTCAAATTAAAAATCTTTAAAAAGAATCTTCGCTAAGCGATCTTCAGGCTGAATATAAATGTTGTTACGAAGCATTACAGTAAAAAAGTATCTGTTTTTAATTTATAATTTAGGTTCTATGACTGATTTTTTTTTTTTGTTTAAACCCCCTTCTTGATCATTTTTTACTTACAGGAGTTATCAACAGGTTACCACCCTATTCTAACCATGGTGGGGGATCAAGTTTTCATTTCGTAGGACCGCCACCCAATTAATTCGACCCTTCAGGCCGGAATCGAACCGGCGCCGCGGGGCTCACCAGTTAAAGTTGGCGTTCATTTGGCTCGGCGATGAACGACCCATATCATCTAATTAACCAT
>NW_027112842.1:0-1746 GCF_000696795.3 Halyomorpha halys | reverse complement strand
AAAACAATTTCGCACTTTTAAATTTTACAAAATTTTTAGAATGCCTAAAATATTTTAATTTGAATGAAATATATAATTTGAAAACCTATATTTCCTATACAAATGGGTTACCTACCCTTCAGCTGACAGGTAGCAGGAAGAGGGTAAACAAGAGCCGCTTTAAGAGCTCGCTGATCCTAATGAATCAGATCCTTCGAATCAGAACTAAACTAAGTTTATTAGGGTTGGTTGAGGTGGAGGGGGGAGATCTAGTTAAGAGGGCTGGTTAGGCTAACCGCTTGTGGGGTGACTGTCTCCCGCTCCCACTGGTTTGTAAATCTTTCAACATTAATTTGTCTCGCTTCCCCCCTTCAAGTTTATCTTCCTAACCGTCTTAGCTCTTAATCTCTTTAATTGCGAATAATTCTATCATGCCTCGAATGAATATTAATTAATAATAATAATTCCATTTAAAGTAAACTGTTCGCTCGCGTCGGTGATGCATCACCGGGATATCTACGAGCTCTGGAGCTATGTAAACGAGACCGAGTAAAACGTACTCGTAGTTAACTGCATTAATGTCCTCAGATTCTAGCAAATGTTTTATTTTCCAATGGTTCGTTCATTATTTTGGAACTGATTATTTGATAATTATCAAATTTATTTGAATATTATGAATTTAGATTTACTATGGGACAACATCCATTTTACAAATCATACAACTGTTCATTTAATTGTACCATTCGTTGCTCAAATTTTATAACGTTAACTTAAATATATTATGTAGTTCAGATCGTATTATTTTTTTAATATATGTAGTTTAAGAAGGAAAAAAAAATTGAATTCTTTATCCCATTAGTTTAATTTTTACTTCAGAAATTGAATCACACTTTAACTAAAATTAATCCACTGGCGTTAGGTTATTAATGATAACCTTAATTGGACCCTACAACTAACCTTATATAATACCATAAGGCAATCAAGCCAATATTTCACTTGTATAAATATATCATTTCCCTGTAATATGTATATATGTTTTATAATAATATAATAATAAAGGAGGTTACCAAAAAAAAAATTAAAATAAAATATTACACGGTGATTACTCAAATCTTTTTTATATAATAGAGAGATTTATAATTTTTTATTATAATAATAAGAGCAATACAGACTTAAACCAATGGTTCAGGTCCAGATATCTGACCGAATTATTTTTATTAAAAATGTTTGTATTGATATTCGTGGAATTGTATTGTAGTAAATTGAAAACAGTATAATAACAGTATAACACTGGTTTCAATTTACTATACATTATATTCATATTACTATTGTATATTATTATCAGGAGATTATTTCACATAAATAAGACAATGCTTCGGCCCTGGGTATTTTTTCTTGACCGCCCCCAGACCATCTTAGTATAAAAAAAATCAATTAATTTACATTCTAACTTATTTCGTGTTATCGTTGATAACTTTTATTAATGAAGAAGTATTAAAAATTCACAATTTTGCACCTAGAAAAATGTATGAAATCATCTTCTAATAATAATAATAAAAATATAATACAAAAACAAGTATTACATTATTCTTTATTATATTATATTTTCGCTTTAATACAGTGTATTTAAATCGTTATAAGGTTGTTCTCCCGTTGGTCTGAATACCGCAGTCGCGCTAGGAGTGCCATAAAGTTTTAAAATAATTAAATTACAAATTAAAATATTTAATACTGATATTAAAAAAATATATACATAGCCGTTATTTT
>NW_027112841.1:11272-12035 GCF_000696795.3 Halyomorpha halys | reverse complement strand
TTTATATATTTTAAATAATATTTAGCCACATCTTTGTTCAATTTTATTTCATGTTATCTATTACTTTGTTACCTTATTTTAGAATTTGTATCATTTTTAGCCCTTATGAAGCCAAAATGGTGTGAAACGTTGGTTCACACTAAATAGTTTAATTACAATTAATCCATTTATTTTTCCGTTTTTTTTAAAATTAATTTTACAATATTTATTTGATTTTCCTTTAAGCTTTGACTGCAAAATCGTTTGCTTTACTATAATATAATCATAATATACTAAGAAAATAATAAGATAAAATGAAACTTAAATATTTTTTTTTTTATAATCACGTTTAGAAGCTTCTTGATCGTATAGTTTATTTTGGACATTGTTCGAAAAATAATAAAAAAGCTAAAAGAACATCACTTGGTTGTTCAAATAATTTTAAAAATCTTTGTGATTTCCGAAAAAAAAAAAAAAAAACAGTAAAACAAAAATTTTGTATTTTTCTGTTGCTATAAAAAATCTTATTGTAGATTTTCTCAAGGGGGAAATAGCTAATAGGAATGTTGTTCTTCTTGTTTAACAAAAGATAAGAAAGCAGCTATACGATCGGAAAGATTGCAACATTTCCCGTTCGAATCGACTTTATCTACTTCTCTTTTTTCTCCTTTAGTTGTTCTTTTAATTATATTTATACATTTTATAATATTGCTAAAAATTTGAAATGTTGATTTTTTTTTTTTCAAATAAAGTTACTAAATTCGGAATTTTGACACTATTAGTC
>NW_027112841.1:8924-10943 GCF_000696795.3 Halyomorpha halys | reverse complement strand
TAAGAAAATAATAAGATAAAATGAAACTTAAATTTTTTTTTTTTAATCACGTTAAGAAGCTTCATGGTTGTATAGTTTATTTTGAAATTTGTTCGAAAACTAATAAAAAAGCTAAAAGAACATCTCTTAAGTACAACTCAGTGGTTGTTCAAATAGTTTTAAAAATCTTTGTGATTTCTGCAAAAAAAAAAAAAAAAAACAGTAAAGCAAAAATTTGTTATTTTTTTATTTTTATTTTTTATTTTTCTCTTGCTATAAAAAATCGTATTGCAGATTTTCTCAAGGGGGAAATAGCTAATAGGAATGTTGTTCTTCTTGTTTAACAGAAGATAAGAAAGCAGCTATGCGATCGGAAAGATCGCGACATTTCCCGTTCGAATCGGCTTTATCTACTTCTCTTTTTTCTTCTTTAGTTGTTCTTTAAATTATATTTATACATTTTATAATATTGCTAAAAATTTGAAATGTTGATTTTTTTTTTCAAATAAAGTTACTAAATTCGGAATTTTGACACTATTAGTCAGTTTCAATGAGGAT
The DNA here is from genome assembly GCF_000696795.3 of Halyomorpha halys. NCBI lineage: Eukaryota > Metazoa > Arthropoda > Insecta > Hemiptera > Pentatomidae > Halyomorpha > Halyomorpha halys. The sequence goes on along the minus strand of NW_027112841.1, from coordinate 10,406 downwards.
TTTTTTTCTTACCTCCTTAAAAATAAAAAACAAATAAATTATAATATATAATGAAAATGTATGTACATATGCCGGCGATTTATATATTTCAATGAGGATAAAGCCTATCTGGTATTGAATACCACTTATTGCTCAGTGTTCACCTAGTTTAATCAAAATAGTTAGAGCCGTATTGAAAAAAAATCTAAAGAAATACATGGAATTAAATAACATAGTAAATGTGGTATTATGAACATAAGAAAAGGAACAGAAAATTCTTTTAAGCAAAAATTTCCCCCAAATTTGTTCCTTTACGGAATATAAATCGTTAAGAAAACAATTTTGATATTGTTTATATTTAGTTTATGTACTAGTGATATGGTTTACCAAAATAATAATTCATGGGAATGATTATTGCAGGTCCGTTAAGAAATAAAAAATAAATGCAAAAATGAATTACCAATAATGTTTAATATAATATTTTTTCTAGTTTATAATACCTTTATGTTGACATCTTTAGAAGATTGAATTTTAGGACCTATCCATACGGAGAAAAGCCGTTATTCTACCAATACATAATGAGACCATATTAAAAAAATATATAATAGATTAACACAAAACATTATAGCAATTTCTATAGATAAAAAATAAAAGATATATAAAACGGATTTATATAAAAATATATGTTTTTTCATTTAATTTTCTTTTAATTTTATCAAAATTTAATAAATAATAAAGGCTCAACCCGAAGGTTCGATTCCGATACCACCGATCGTTCTCTACTAGATTCAGTGGCACTCCTAAATACCCAAATCTACTAAATTTTAATGCAATCTTTCCACCTACGTTTCGGTCTGCCCTTGGGACATATAATCTTCGTTTCATTGTTTCTTACATGGCATCTTTTACGTCGAAATGCTGTAACCTGAATTATATTACCGTGTGCAGTTCCCTCAATACAACGTTGTGTAGCCTTCTAATTTCTCGGGTTAGCTCATCCTTTTTCGGTCCGAATATTTTACTTAATACTCCTTTTTTATTATATCTTCATTGAAATTTACAACTTTACATTATTAGTACATTCAGTATATGTGATGTAAGTTAATAATGGAGTGATGAAGGCGTAGGAAGAAACTACCCATTGGTAGCACTCTAGAAACATTTTTACATGGGACGTCTCGAGGCCATCTTCTTTTCAGGCGCCTCGGAGGATTTTCACGAATGGAATAAAAAGCAAGATTGGAAACAAGTGGGTTTGGGTGGTTAGAGAGTTTATAATAGAAGGAACGATATATGATAAAGGCTAGATCGGTCACATACGGAGCATTAATGTCTTTATCCCGGATTTTATTTTTATAGAACAAGGGTCTGAGGATACTACCTAGAAGAATACCAGTGGACTGAGAATAGAAAGATGAATAGGAACCATTGTGGTTTACTTGGAATAATCTAACAGTGAGAAATGATGTAATACTTTATTTTCAAAAACCTTAAGGCGAAGTT
>NW_027112841.1:6512-7304 GCF_000696795.3 Halyomorpha halys | reverse complement strand
TTTTCCATTTAATTTTCTTTTAATTTTATCAAAATTTAATAAATAATAAAGGCTAAACCCGAAGGTTCGATTCCAATACCACCGATCGTTCTCTACATACATCTGTTCAGTGGCACACCTAAATACCCAAATCTACTAAATTTTAACGCAATCTTTCCACCTACGTTTCGGTCTACCCTTGGCACATTTAACCTTCGTTTCAGTATTTCTTACATGCCATCTTATACGCCGAAATGCTATAACCTGAATTATATTACCGGGTGCAGTTCCATCAATACAACGTTGTGTAGCCTTCTAATTTCTCGGGTTAACTCATCCTTTTTCGGTCCGAATATTTTACGTGAAATTTACAACTTTACATTATAGTACATTCAGTATATTTGATGTAAGTTAATAATGGAGTGATAAAGGCGTGTAAAGAAACTACCCATTGGTAGCACTCTAAAATCATTTTTACATGGGACGTCTCGAGGCCATCTTCTTTTCAGGCGCCTCGGAGGATTGTCACGAATGGAATAAAAAGCAAGATTGGAAACAAGTGGGTTTGGGTGGTTAAAGAGTTTATAATAGAAGGAACGATATATGATTAAGGGTAGATCGGTCACATTCGGAGCATTAATGTCTTTATCCGGGATTTTATTTTTATAGAACATGGGTCTGAGGATACTACCTTGAAGAATACCAGTGGACTGAGAAAAGAAAGATGAATAGGAACCATTGTGGTTTACTTGGAATAATCTAACAGTGAGAAATGATGTAATACTTTATTTTCAAAAACCTTAAGGCGAAGTT
>NW_027112841.1:2323-3006 GCF_000696795.3 Halyomorpha halys | reverse complement strand
TCTAAAACCATAATTCAAATTAAAATTGAACTTTATCATAATTGAAATTAAAACTTGAATTATATTTACCGGATGTAGGTCCCTTAACCATAGATCGTATAAACTAAAATTAATTTGTAACAACTCTAAAAGATTTAGGAAAGTCTCTAGGGCAACCTCAGTAAAGAAATAACCGCAGTCTACAGTACTATCCGTGGTATACGTCCATTTTTAAATAAAATTAAAACTTTATTTTTGTAATAGGCTCCATAATTCAAGATAATCAGCAATATATTGCCATAATTCCATAATACGTAGAAAGGTAGTTGTTTCGTATTAGCGATAAAGTTCCGTACTTCGAATCGGTAAAAAACTTTGAAAATTAAAAAAAAAATTAAACAATTAAGAAATTCTTGAATAATAATTTTTTTTTATTGTTGATTCCGACCCGAATATACATTGAATTTAGAATTTGTTTATTCATTTTATTTTATATAATCAGATATTTTGGTTATGCCGTTTCATATGGGATAACAGTTGCCGGTAAATTAATGTTCAAGTCATATTAGTTAATTTAAACAATATTACATATGATATAAACTCATTACAATTTATATTATTACAGAACATACTAGCAACGGATATAAAAATAATACTGTACTAAGAAATAAAATTGAAATTACAATATTGCTTAACTAAGTATA
>NW_027112841.1:0-373 GCF_000696795.3 Halyomorpha halys | reverse complement strand
AAGACAATCATATATAATAAAATAATAGAAACATATTCATTAATAAATAAATATTATACGTATTATTTTATTTGATTGATGAGTTGATTATATTATTAATTTTTTTATTGTTGATTCCGACCCGAATATACATTGAATTTAGAATTTGTTTATTCATTTTATTTTATATAATCAGATATTTTGGTTATGCCGTTTCATATGGGACAGCTGCCGGTAAATTAATGTTCAAGTCAGATTAGTTAATTTAAACAATATTACTTATGATATAAATTCATTATATTTATATTATTACAGAACATACTAGCAACGGATATAAAAATAATACTGTACTAAGAAATAAAATTGAAATTACAATATTGCTTAACTAAGTATA
>NW_027112840.1:0-4322 GCF_000696795.3 Halyomorpha halys | reverse complement strand
TATTTTAAACTGTGTTTTTAATTTGCTCAAAATAAAATCATTACTCTTCCACTCTGATGTCGTTGGCTTAAATAGATAAATCAAGAAAGATAGTACAGCTAAATAATAAGGTATAGGAGTCCGGTGCAAATAATTACTTTCTATCACTTATTTATTTATTATAACACTTACTAATTAGCCAATTATTTTAAAGAAGTAATGAATTAGGTGTTTTCTTTTTTTGGTTTTTCACATTTAACTTCTAAACTGGGCGTTTTATAGTATAAGAAATTAAATTCTGCGTCGATCGAGTCGATAACTCATTCACAGACGGACGAGAACCGGTGTGTTGGTGTGTTCAACGTGATATGGCCACTGGCTGCATAACTCATTCATTCGGTCAAGTTAAGTTTACTAAAAACGTAAAAAAAAAGGAATTTTTTACAACACTGAGGTGTACTACATATGAACGTATTAGATGTATGCCCATATCATTTATACGTATTAAAGGGAATGGTCAAATTTTATGCCATAAAATTTTAAATTAGTGGACCGACTGACGTGCAGTTTTTTCAAAATGTCCTCTTTAGCCCAGTGAAGGTTTAAAGATAATGAAATTTTTTTCACTATTATTGTATTCAAATCAATCCGTCTGTTTTCGAGGAATAAGAAGGATACTGACTACAGGAATAAAGGATTACTGATCCTATATAACTACTTTATATTTACGAAAAATTATAAAAACATAATGTGGGGGTAAAGTAAGTCAATAAATTTTTTTTTAGAAAAATGCATTTCATACTTGTTTTTAGTGTCATCTCAAAGTATCAAATATCATTTTTCAAAGAAATTAAAAATTTGAAATTTTTCACCTCAATTTATCCCAAAGTTTTTCTTTTTTTCTTTCGGTGACTATTGTTCATATAATCGTTCATAACTTCTCTGCATTTTATCTAATTATTACGTTAATAGAAAGATGAACGTCTGTTCTAAAAATTTTTTACCACTCTTTGCTATGTCAATCAGTCTCAGATGGTTCAATATAGTACTAATATTGAAGTACAATGAGGGTTGTTATTCAAAAACTATTTATGTTACTAAATGATAATAATAAAGTATACAATAATTTATAACAAATTATCAATAGTGTCCTGAACCAACAGAGCTGACTCACGGCAATAGCAAAACAGAAAATAATTATCTGACACAGATTCGAAATGGGTCCTAGGAGTTAGTAGCACAGTGCCTTACTACAGAGCTACCTACTCCGAAGTTAATTAATTTATTCTTACTTAATTCCAAAACGGCTAAAAGTTTGAAATAGCCTCATAGCAGCCACATTCGTAGGTTTTTTTCAAGTTTTTAGTATTTTTTTTTCCCTCTGTTTAGACTAATACGCAATTTTCAAGCTTTTACACATCAGTATTGTTTTTTATTGGGTAATTTCAGCCGATTTCTCACAAATTAATAACAATGACTAAAGAAATAAAAAATTATTTTAGTCTAATATTTGTGAAAAGTGACGTTGGAGCGTTATCTTTTGTGGAATTATAAGCAGTTCTAAACAATCATATATTTTATCAGTTACCATTTTAGGTATTACTTGACATATTTTTTTTTTTACTTTTTTGAACATGACTTTTTCTGTTCAATTTGCTTTTAGAAACCCTAAAAATATCTAATTTTTAATCCAAGTATTTCTTATTCCGTCTCCGAGAAATGAGCCAACTTATCACTAATCAACATCAAAGACCAAATACAAGGAAGGGGTATAAAAAATATAACATAATAAATAATAATTATAATAATTTTCTGTATAAATAAAAGTGAAAACTTCAACACCTTTGTTTAAATAAAGTAAACTGAGTGCTTTGAAAATAGAACTGGGCTGTGAGAGAAAAAAAAAGGTGACAGAACACCTCCACTCCGCACTATTTTTCTAGAAATGACTTAGCATTTTTTATTTTACTTTTCTTCATGAGAAAATATGGAAGTGGTGAGTGAGATTTATCGTAGAGGAAATATAGAATTTTTTAAAAAGTCTACAACTTTTCAAATTCAAAAATAGAGTGTTACAAATGCGTTGTTCTTTGTCAAACGTCAGGACAATGGATAACCTTTCTCATTTTGTACTAATTATAGTGGCAACACCTATAATTATGATACTATTAATTAAGGGGAACTTTAAGCACAAGGGTATAAAATATATTTTTTGGATTATTTTTTCATTGAAACTATGAGAGATAAATACATCCTATTGGTTCCCTTCAATTCCTCATTAATTGGGCAGTATTTATAAAGTTTTCTATTTTATTGACCATTCCATATCCTAAATAAAAATAGTAAAAGAAAAATTATTAGGGATCACAACAATAACATCATATTTTTCCTTCTTTTTTTTTATACTTTATTTTATCTGATCTTACTGCTCGTGTTGTATCGCAAAATACTTTAATAATGAAATAAATACTCCTAAACGGATGGAAAAAAATTATATTAATTTGGGTCTTTATTAAATTATATTAATTAATTGTAGGAAGATAGTCCGGGTGATGGTCAATAAAGGTACCGAAATAGTAAAAGAAAACTATTTATCATTAATGGTCTAAATGAAAAAACAAGATACAAACATTACAGAATTGACAAAACATTAAAATAAACAACATTTCAAAACAGTTGTTATGGTTATAAAGTATATAAAAAAGAAATAATAATAACAATATAAGGAAGTATACATGTAGGTCATAATAAAAGATAATAATATTAGTTCAAAATACAAGTATTAAAAAAAACGTGTTATTACACTAATACTTATTTTTTTCATAATAGAGAGGATTTTTAGTGATATTAAAGGAGTTAAAAAGTACTAAAGTACAAGTTACTATTGTACAAGTCTTTGAAATTGTACTAAGTTAAATCTACAAGACTAATAGTATTAGTTTGTACTTTATTATGAAACAAGGCCCTGGTTATATCTATTGGTAATTTGCTTCCAGTCCACCTATATGTATACATCCTTATATTGTTATTATTATTTCTTTTTTATATACTTTATAAACATAACAATTGTTTTAAAATGTTTTTATTTTAATGTTATTTCTAAAATGTTTGTATCTTGTTCTTTCATTAAGCCCTACAAAGTGGGACGAAACGTTAGTCAACAATAAATAGTTTTCTTTTACTATTTTAATACTTTTATTCACCACTATCTTGTTCCAATAGCATCATATTGTTCCTTCTTTTTTTTCTACTCTAATTTCTCTGAAGTATTTTCACGTCTTTTTAAAATGTAGCAATGAATTTTTCAATAAAAATAACTGTAATTTAATTTAATAGTATATCAGGTGCAAAATGATATACTATTAATTGTTGTAATTTTATTTCAGGAATCACAACAATATACAAATAAAGAATCCAAATATATAAATAAAATATATTTTTTTAGATCCCTGGGGTCCCCTTATATAAAGAAGATTCTAGATTTTTTTAAATTTTATTATATGGATTATTGCTATTAATCTGGTTGAACAGGATTCGACTGTAAACATATAATTTCAATTTAGGTTATTTAACTTCATATATTTTGTATTGTAACACACTACTCTGCTAAATCGGAGACAAATCATATCGTGTTTTTCATGCAATCCTATAAATGACTTAAGGTGACAGAATGTTCATAAGAGTCACTGACAAAGTGGGAATCCTTCGACAAAAATAACGTGCTATTAGATGACGTAATTGGGCTGAGATAAATGTGGTAGCATGATCGAATGTAAGAAGAAAGCCAACAAACTGTACACCATGTGTGCAACACCACCTGCTACCAATCTGGAACCTTTGGTACAAAAAACAGGTCTCAGGTCCCAACATCAGTACCAAAGAACTTTAATATTAACTATTTTAATGGACTGATATCCTCGTCGGTAGACAATATGGATTTCAGGGTTTTACCCGATATGATCCTCAAATGAAAACATTAACCTGATCTCGCTTGGAATTTAAATTTTTTATTAAGTCGAAGTTGAATAAGTTGATAAATTTAATCATCCTGAAACTCCTTTGGAGAGAACAGTATTGCAAAATCACTTATCGAAACAAACAGAATCGCTCAAATTTCCAAAGATTAGTGATATTAATCATTGATGCTTTTAATGAAAACCACTGTTCAACATTCAGCTATTAATTGACTTTTTCGTAAGGTAATTTGGCTTGTAATTAATGACCTTGGCAGAATAGCATGCCAAACATTTTTAAATTTGGATGTAACGCCTGTTGAACAGATTCGATACTTAGGACTCCATCTTGACAAGAGACTTACTTGGAATCCACACACAAGACTGAAA
>NW_027112839.1:165666-165915 GCF_000696795.3 Halyomorpha halys | reverse complement strand
GCTCCTTTGCCAACTGTATCTTCAGCACCGTGGATAGGAATTGCATTCGACCCTGTACTTGGATTGTCTCAAACATCTCGCTGAATTTGTCATGAATTCTGTTATAGCGTGCCAGGAGTTCTGCGGAATACTGCCCATTAGACTGTCTCTTTTTTTTTGTTTCTCTGAACATTATGAATATATCCTCTTCTGGGGTCCACCGTCCTCCTCCGAATGCCTTCTTTAATCTTTCTTTGATGACCTTCCAGG
>NW_027112839.1:159290-165157 GCF_000696795.3 Halyomorpha halys | reverse complement strand
ATATATATATATATAGACGGACAGGCTCCGTAAATAGATCAGTCTTTGTGTTTACTTCAGGTATTTCATTTCGCACTCCTTTCTCTCCTATTATTTTCAGTTATCGCTTCAGTAAAAGATTACTGGTACCGAAACCCGAGAACTATAGATACCGAAGGAATTTCCAGTCTAAAAGATTTTTTTTCTTTCATTCTTCTCTTATTTATGGCCTGTAACGGAATAGTGAGAGCAGCAGTTCTGAACTAGGAAGGTCTGAACCAAAACAACCAACCACAAACTGCATTCAACCAACCTTTATCTGCATGGGAATCTACCTCTGGTAGAAATTCAGCCACTACCAGAAGTCCCTTTAGCTCAAGCTCATGCCACGACGCTAGAATGGATTATGGTCCGTACGGCAACCGCCCAGGACCTGAGTAAGGCTGTGTCAGGCCTAGAAAAATGCAGCGGAGAGACCGGAGAATTATATCATTTTTTAAAAGAGGGCGATCGCCTAATGTGGCGAATAGAAGCGTAGGTGGCGGAGAATATACTGGACAGAATTTCTGGTAAACTCAGCTATATGATGGAGACAATCCAAGTGCAGGGTCGGATGCAATTCCTATCCAAAGTACTGAAGATTCAGTTGGCAAAAGAACTGGGGAAGAAGGAGGAAATGCCGAGAGACCGCTCATTTTTAGAATGTGCCCAAGACCTTATAGAGACATCACTAGTAAGGTTAATATCAAAGGCCGAGAAACATGTCTAACCCTTGGAAAAGGAGATGGAAGGAGATAGAGAACAAGTAACCAGGAAAATAGAGCGAGCCAATCGAGACTTAGAAACAATGGTCGGTGGGAGGACCGCAAATATCATGGTTGCGGGAAGGTTGGGCATCTAGTGGCGCTTTCCCCGTGCACAAGATGCTTCGAATGTAGGGCCATGGGACATAGCCCGACAGTGTCCCTATATGTATCTGCGGAGGCAGCAGAATTAGCCTTAACACGTTGTGATCTATGTATAGAGATTAGGAAGGAGGAAAATCCCTCGAAGGACGAATGGATCTGCGAGTGAAGCCACGGAATCGTCGAGATCTCGGAGACAGAACATGAAGTAGGAGATTCTGGGCGAGAGAACGGACAGCAAGACAGGAGGAGGGCTTGGAGAAGAAACAGAGAAATAGCTAGCATACGAGGAGAATTTTGAGAAGTGTGTCTACACAGGGGCGACCGCACGCAGAACCATCATGTGAGAGGAGAGCACGGAGGTTTGCCTATTATACGAGCAAAGAGAGCAGTAAACTGTCTGGTGGACACTGGGAGCTCAAACACCTTTTGAGAGATTGAGTGATGGAGAGAGGATACTACAGGTCAGAGTATGCAATTGTCAATTGATCACTCTGGGTGGCCCCTGCAGCATTGATGGGGAAATAAAAATGGAATTGAGTACTAGCGGGCTAAGAGAGAGAAGGCAACAGTCCATGAATTAGGGAAAATGCCCTGAGACTACCAGATAATCATTGGTTGCGATCTTTGGAAAAGGTGGAAGCAAAGATCAAAAATAGTGGGGGTCAGTGGGATATTAGAATTGGAGGGAAGAGGTACAGCTGTCAGAAACTTGTGAATGGCGGTAAAGCGAGAGTGGGCGTGATTAACCACATGGAGAGTTGGAAAGAGGCAATACTGAACAAATATGACGATATTTTTTTTCAAAGAGGGGAAGCTTCAGGAAAAACGGTGCACGAAATCACATTGAGGCAGGGATAAGGTGACCTACGTGAAGAAGAGGCGATACCCCCAGGCACTTCGAAAACACATTAGGGAAGAAATAAAATGTTTACGGAAGCTGGGGATAAAAGTAGACAACACTTCACCCTATAAATGTCCATTGTGGGCAGTACGCAAGAAGAGTGCCTCGGGCGAAAATGGTGAAGTGTATCGGTTAGTAATCGATTATCGTAAACTCAATGAGAGTACGGTCCATGAAAAATAACCTATCCCGAGATTTTAAGATATTCTCGATAGATTAGGTGGTGCGAAGATTTTTAGCACATTGGATCTAAAGGCGGGCTACCACCAAATTAAAATGCACCCCAGATCAAAACTGTATTTACTTTTGTAAGAGGCCACTACGAATTCACCAGAATGCCATTTGGTCTGAAAAACACATCTGTAACATTCCAGAGAGAGACTTATGGACAAATTCTTGCGGGGATTGGACGAACGAGTTTGCCAGGTGTATATGGACGACCTACTGGTGTTGAGCAAATCAGGGAGTGATCATGTGAAACACATGAAGAGCGTGTTCCAGAGAATTAGGGAGTTCGGCCTCAAGCTTTCCCGAGAAAAGTCAGAACTTGGACAGATAAATCTTTTGGGGCATGCCATCTCCCGGTAAGGTGCGATACCGGACGTCCAGAAGGTGTCGGCTCTACAAAGGATGCAGGTACCAACAGACGGGAGGGGGATTCGGCGATTATTATGAGCATTAAATTACTATCGAAGGTTTGTTCCGGATAAGACAGAGTGCCTTGTACGCCTCAATAATTTGTTTAAAAAAGGAAGCAAGATATTACTAACACCAAACATAGCACATAACATCCGAAAATGCATTGAGTAGCTTCAACGGGAACCAGTTCTTGCAGTCCTTGACTTCAAGAAACTGTTTACGCACAACGGATGCAAGTGAGTATGATCTAGGAGCAGTGTTGGCAAAGAAGAGAGCATCCTGTAGCATACGCTAGTTGGCGTCTTACGGAAGCAGAAGCCAGATACAATGCCTTAGAACGGGAACTTCTAGGAATCGTGTGGGCAGCAGAGCATTTCCGGCCCTATGTGTTTGGAAGGTGTTTTAGGGTCCACACTGATCATAGACCGTGGCAGTGGGTAGGAAAATTGAAAGAGTTATCGGCGCGTATCACTAGATGGAAGGAGATCCTCAACCAGCATAATTTCAATATCATATACACGGCTGGTAAGGACAATGTTGTTTCAGACTGGCTCTCAAGGGTAATAATGGTCAATGCGATCGAGGATAATCAGGGAGAAACATCTGGACATGCTAGACAGTTCTTGAGAGAGTGGATCCTGGAGGAAGAACAACAACTAGGCCCAGAATAATTGGGAAAAAGAGGGGAGACATCCGAACATGAAGACTCAACTGTGGTAAGGCCAACCGAGATGGAAGAAATTGATGAAATTACAGTATATTATGTTTGTGATACCACATCACAGTGAAAATTCCTGAGTTTTATGCATCTATTTGTTGTTATCTGCTTTCCGTTTACTTTTAGTCCGTAATGGTCAAGAATTGGTTATAATTATTAGTTTAAAATCCTACTCATTCCTACGGTGTTTCTGTTAAGGTCATTACATCACATGCTTCAGTTTAAAAGATTTTGAATATTTTTTAGTAGTATTTAGTATTTTCATGGTGTTCTATTGAGTGAGTTATTATTGCATTGGTGAATGTATAGAGTATATTAAAGTAATTTTTGAGATGCAATATAAATCGATTATTTGTCTTCTTCACTTCATGTATTTATTATTATTGTTATTTAGAAAACTTGAGTTTTAGGCTCAAGGAATCACCCAGCACTCCCAAAATTAATATGAAACATTGCTCTGATTTCTTTTTTAGTGGCTTGTTCATTCTATTATTAGCTGCAGTCACAATTAGTACTGGTGTACATGTTTACAATGAAGCAATGGACTCATTAAAAGGTACGAGATTTTATGTGTGTATATAACTTTCTTTTGTATGCCTCAAATGTTTATTCCATATTCCTCAAAATTCCAGTTCTTAAGTTCAAGTTCCATGAAAGCATTAACCACTAATAAACGACGTGGAGCCTATTAAAACTATGGATACCAGAACTATCTACTCTGGAACAATGTCAATCTTCCTATGGATAGTTCAAACATTATTTTTTCGATATATTATTTTATACATTAATAATTAAACTAATATTTACAAATATCCGATATGAAAAAAATAACATAAAATTGTTTTAAAAAATATTTGAAATATATTGTATTCAGGTTATAGTTAATTATTGTTTGAAAAAAGAAAAAATAATTCAAATCAAAATAATATATCCAATCATGGATTGGTAAGTATGCTGCGTGTTCTAGCAATCTGATGTATTCGGGCAGCATTGCCCAATAAAGCATTTCTCTCTACTTTCATGTCTCTATGAATATACAAATTTTTTATTATGCGAATTAGGAAAACAAAAACCGTATTGGGTGAAACTAATTCCTACAAAGACGAGTTTTCTGGTAATTGTTATTTCTTGACATAGTATAAGTCAAGAAAAATATAAGTGTGCAAAATGCATGATTTTATGGTAGCCATCTCGACTTTTCAAAAATCATAAAAATATTTAATATGTGAGGTATCAATTGGCATATATGTAATTCAAGCTTAATAAATGTATCCATTGTTTAAGTTATTTTTTTTAAAAAATAAGAATAAATAACAAAATGACCAAAACTATTTTTTTTCGAATAACGAAAAATCTAAAATTTTCGCTCATTTTCACTCGGTGCTTTATATCTTTAAAACAGTCAACCACGCTATAAAATTAATGAAGCCTTTATTAAAGTAGTACAAATTTGCTGGATTTTGAGCATTTTACATTCAATCGTTTCCGAGATACAGTTTTTCAAAACCAATTTTTTTTTTTAAATGACAAAAAATCGAAATTTTTCGTTCATTTTCACTAGGTGATATGTCCATTTTCCATGATGCCACAAAATATTGATTTTTGGTAATTTGGAAAACAAAAATAAAAAAAAAGGTTCTTGTAAAAGGGTTTTTTATCCTTCATTAATAGGGTTTTTATTTAATGTTATCATGCGCTAGAAAGATTTAAAACTATTGGGCTATGAGCAAAAATTTTAATGGTCAGTTTTTCGGATTACATTTTCTTCTGTATTCTAATTGGTGCCAAATATCAAAATAGTTTCTAAGAAAAGCAGCCAACTGCGGATGGAATGATTTTACAATTCTTGAAACGAAAAGCCTCAAATTTTGAAGGTTGGGTGGGGCTTAATATTAATATTTTTTTTTTTTTTTGTCGATTAATGTCTTTCATTATATAAAATAATTAACAAAAACTAGGAACAAGGTCCCTTCCCTTTACTTGAATAGATCAGTTTTAAAATTTAAATGATTATTATTCTAGATACTTTAATAATATACAATAAATCGAATAATGATTTCTTATGCCATTAGGACTATTGTCCCACTGCTAATTTAGCAAACTAAATTGTTATTTTACTTTCTTTTTTTTTGCAATATTTGTTAATAAAAATTTATATTAAAAAAATGTTATTCTGTTGTAGATGAGTGGTATTATCCTCTATCAGCTCTTTATAATGTTAGACAGATGAAGAAACCTGTGGCGAAGGAATATGCCCCAGCTTGTGGTCTCAAAGTACTTTCAATGTTTATTGTAATTTTTGGGCACCGCCACTTACTTTCATTATATGCACCTACCATCAATTTGTATCAAAATGAAAAGGTATGTAATATATGTATACGAGCTTCTCTGATCGGATAATGGTTTTAACTGTGTATTACATCGATAATTTCAAGTCAGCTGCTCTATATCTGATTCAATTTCTACATTTTTCAGTTATGTCATTAAAATCACGATAATTTTTTGGTAAGTGACAGAAAATTATAAATCTTTTACTGCTATATGCCCGATAACTGCTCTGGACTATTTTCAGCTGCGGAGAAATTCTGAAATATCTCAGTAGCACTTCACCTAATTAAATGCCCTTTTCCTGATTCCGTGTGAATTCACTAATCACTCTTTATTTCTCACCATGTTAGTATCTAGTATATAGTATGTTTTCTAGGGAGTGACTCAATTTCTT
>NW_027112839.1:152168-159045 GCF_000696795.3 Halyomorpha halys | reverse complement strand
TCTAGTGGACCGATGTAACTAATTTTTTATTTGTACAAAATTTTTGTCTCCTCAAATTATGATGTTGGATTATTGAATTCTCAAACGATTTTTTTCCTCACAATTATTTAATTTTCCGCACCAGATCGTCAAAAACCATACAAAGTTATTAGCGATTTTTGGTAATTAACGGCCTCGGGTCTCATCCAATCGGAAAAAACGTCGATATAAAATCTTTTCAAAAATAAATTTTCTATAAGAACTCTTCATTGAAAGTAGCTGTTTCTCTTAACAATTCCAGAGTGTTTTGGATGAATTCATTTTCAAGTTATTAAGTCTATTTCACTGATAAAAGAACCACCATTCTCCATAACTCATACATAATAATAATTAATAACTATCAATGCATATTAATAAATTAATTAGTACTAATTTACTATTTAATAAATATCTAACGACTTAAAAATCTCGAAGAAAGGATGTGACATTCCTGACTTCAACGCCCTTTTGTTAATGAATACATTATTTTTTACAATCAGTTTTAACTGCCTCGATGATATTTTTTATTTAATTTATCATTTTTAATAAATTTAAGGGTTACTCATTCTAATTATGAAAAATCAATAGTTAGTGAATTTATTTTGGGAAATCTTTATCTCAGGAACCATTAAATGTACAGGTGACTATTAGCACTCAAATTAAAGCTAGTTTAATGTGCTATAAAATAATATACAACATTTATCTTCGTAGAAGTATTATTTTTCATGATATTTGCCAAAATAAATTCACAATATTTTGGTTTCTAGTTCTTTAGATTTAACTTTTGGTTTATAAAAAACTATATCTTAGTTGTTTCAGTAGTAGTTTTTTATGATGTTTGCTATTTTTATTATGTTCAGTAGTTTTTATGATATTTTCATACATATTTATTTATGATAATCATTATACACCAAATTTATTTAATAGAAAAGGCTTATTGATTGGTTTACAAAACGATTTTCAGAAATTTGGTCAATTTTGGGAAACTTACATTCTCAACGGGTCGATTGTGGTAGACACTTTTTTCTGTGCTTCAGGGTTCATAACATTTCATAAAATGCTACTAGGCGCTAAGAAAAAAAAGTTTTCAACGCTTTTATTCTACGTGATATATAGGTGGATAAGGTAATATGGTAATTATAAACGATTTCCAAATAACTGTTTGTATTATTTATGTATTTTATTTTATTTTTCAAAAAGTGGAGTGAAGTCAGCATTCTAATATACAAAATTTTGTTTAGATGCTTCTATTTTATTTAACTTTTTTATTGCAGGGTTTCAATCATTTTCATGCTGGCCGTATTTTTTATGGCTTTTGTATTACCCTTTATTGGAAGTGGCCCGTTGTGGAAGAATGAGAGTTACGAAAGGTCAAAGATCTGTTCTAAGTATTGGTGGGTACATTTGACTTATATTGGCAACTATCTTCATGCTGATAAACTGGTGAGTATTCTCGATTTTTAGGGCTGAATCTGATAAAATACGAATAGTATAAGACAAAAAATATATGCAACTAATTTGGATTTATTTTGTTCTAGGTTCATAATGAGTAAAACTCTGTATTTTCTATAATATATTATTTTCTACTTTCATTTCAAGAACAAATCTATATTATGTTAGAAAAAATCTGTGCCCGCGTCACACTACTTGTATTAGTACCTAATATTTAAAAAAAAAAACAGCGAGTCGTGAATAATTTCTGAATGTGTTATTAAGCTCTGAGTGTAGAGATCATAGCTCAATAACGAAAAGCTGTATGAAACTGCATATTAAGGCACGTCCATGTCTGCGATGTTGCAAAAACCTTTTCCTTAAAATCTACATACCACTTTAGAGAGTCAATTTTACACTTTTTTTAGAATTTTCTCAAAAAACGGCTCACATGATTTTGTTTAAGCTCAGTAAATCAACGCAAAATTAAGTTAGATTTAATACCAGATATGTCCATATTCTTATTGAAATACTTTAACAGGGCTTGAATGTCGTATTTTCAAAACATTTCCCTTTTAAGTACTTTTAATTTTTCTTATTTTAAATAAATTACCAGTTCTCATTTTTAGGAATAATAAAAAATGAATAAATACAAAATAGTAAAGCATTTGAGAAATAAAAGTCTCTTCCGATCGCATTCACGAAGCCCAGTATCGTTTGTTAAACTATTAATTGCAGGAACTAAGTTGAGATTCATGATTTTCACAAAGAAGGAGATTCCTAATTAGAAATGGAACTTCCTTAATCACAGATAGAATTGGAACAACTTTTTAATTTCACTTACCATTGTGCTTCGAGAAGAAGCAATCTAGCAATAAAAGTTTGAAGCGTTGTTTAACAGAAAACATCAAGGAGAGAAAGAAAGATACCATAAAACCTAAGATTATTTCTGAACTGAACTTTACCACGAATCGAATAGTAAACTTTTCCTCTTTCCCTCCTAGCTATATCGTGTCTTTCTCTGCCACTGGTGTACCACACTCAGTAACACGAAACGTTAACGTCAGTGGAGCCAAGTATGCCACTTCTAGGGGTTTATGTCAGTTAGATTCAACATATATATGAGTATGTTAGATACATATCAAGATGCACCAAATAATTAATTTAACAAAGGATTATTAAGGCATTGCTTTTATATCAATAGGTTAATACATATTATTTAGGTTTTTAAATTGTTTTATTAAATTTGATATAAATTATTTTGTGTTATAAAAATAATAGTTGTTAAAAAAATAAAAATAATAATCATTTTAGCATAGAATACAAGAAGCTAGGAATTTGTTTTCGTTCAATATATTCATTAAATTCATCCAAAGTTGGGACGTAAATAATCAACCATTAACTAAGGAACTGAACCCAAGACTTTATTTATTCTATATATTTATTTTATTCATTAATAATTATTATGTAACATAATTAGTTATATTCTATTTCTATACGGAGTTTTTATTCATCTGACCCGTCAACTATCAAATTGAGGTTTTAAGATACAAACACGTGTTTGAGTGAAAAATATTGTTTAATCACATCAGGAACGACTCCGAGGATTTTTCTATTTTTGTTTAGTGATTAAATATTTTGTTATATAAATTCATATCTAATCAAACACATAAATAATGAGTTAGAATATTAATAACCATTCTTATTTCAGTGCTTGATACCTGCTTGGTACTTGGCTTGTGACATGCAGCTCTTCCTCTTGAGTGTAATCTTCTTCTGTATATATATGAAAAGTAAAATTTTTGGAAAAGTTATTCTTTTAATACTTGTTTGCTTAACAATAATTTTTCCAGGGGTGGTAATTTTCTTCGGAAATTTTCATGGTATATTTAGATTTTATATAAGGTACGATATATAGATATATATATTTTGGTTAATCTGCATGTTAGATTTTCATTAGTTTGTCGTACTAAATAAAATATAAAAAGGTTGTGATAAAGGTTTTAACAAGTGACTGTGATAAATGAATTTTTATTTTGGTTTTAATGTAAAAGTTGACTAATTAGAAATTGTTGTTGTGACCTGGGCAGAATAGCCTGCATGAAGTTGAGTGTTTAAATATTTTTATTTCCAAAATTGTATTAAGATGTCCCTGAGGATGGCCGGATTGGCCCAAACGTCGGATTTATAACAAAAATAAAATGTGTTGAGACAAAAATGGTTAAAAATTGAATTATTTATTTAAACAAAATTAACCAGTCTCAAGAAAGTGTAAAGATTATAAAAATAAAACATTGTTTAGGTGAACGATCTCTATCATTATTATCGTTTTATTTTAATGAAACATTAAGTACCATTAAATTGTATCAAGTTTTATGAAATGCCTACCTAATAAACCCATTAGGAACTACCGTAACTGTCGACTGCTCTCGACGAGACCTTGATTTGAATATTTATTGGCATAGGGAAGGTAATCTATTATTACTTATAGCTAGAGAGAAGGTATAAAATATAAAATTTCTTAGAAATTTTGGCTAAAACTCTCAACGTTCCTGAGGTTTTTTGGGTATTTTCTGGCATTTGTTATTTTTCTCCACATTTTTGGAAAGCTAAACAGTCTTTATGACCAATTTTCAGTATATAGCCGTTGTAAATAATTTTTTATCCCAATGTTTTTTAATTTCTCAGTTTCAAGTTGTTCTCAAATTTAAAACTTCTTAACATTTTATTTTTTTAAATTATTCGAAGGGATGTACACCTGCTCAATAAGACTTCACTGAAATTTGACCTAGTTTTTCCAGCTATAATAATAGCTATAAATAAAATATTTTAATTCTCCCAACTATATTAGGAAATATTTTAATTTTCCATACTCCTTTGAATTTGAACTTTTTTCTTCTTGGACATTTGGAAAAAATAATTTTCTTTTTTATTTAAATACAAAATTATATCGATAAATTCCCAACAGAGTTATTTGTATTGTTTTTAAACTTTAGTTACTCTTTAACAAAATTTTGCACCTTGAAGTAGGCTCTCAAATCTCAAAATTTCCCAACCTTTTGTATTCTCAAATTATGGAGAGAAGGAGAAGGTTGACAACCCCCAACCCCTTTCATGGCAAATTCCCTTACTGAGAACTTGTAAATAAGTTCAGGTATTAAATATTAAATAGAATAAATATGTTTAAATAAAACAGAGAACATGATTTAAGTAATAACATATAACAGACTTATGATTAATTTTCAGATATTTATGTGAGTTCTATACTAACAAAGAATATTTGAATATTTATTCTTCAACATTCACAAGATCATCTCCATATTTAATTGGTATGGTCTCAGCATATACTCTTACAAAAATGAAGAAAAATTGTACTATAATACCATTCGTAAGTTTTCATCAGAATCAGAATATTTTTTATTATAAAAACAAATTGCAACAAGCCGATTAATTTTTGGTTTTATTGCATAACATAATCTAAGATTGTTTGTTGAAATTATCAACATGTTTTTTTGTTTCATGAAAACAGGTAAATTCAAAATGAATACAATTTTATCTGAATGAAACGAAGGGAAAAATGTATTCAATTGTAATGTACATGTTTTAGCAAATAAACGATTAACCTTTAAAAAAAAAAATCTAAATCCAATAAAACAGAAAATTACTTTCTAATGAATATCCCGTCTCTGTTGAAACTTGGCACACATTTTTCTCTCTAGCCAACTAAAAATACCTAGGAACTGAAACAATCCAACATTTCATTAAAAGTGATCATTTGATCTTTTTCAAACTAATTTATTTAAATTAAGTTGATTGAATTCAATAGAATAAAAATAAATTTATTTGACAATATAAAATAAAAATGGTTTTAAATAACGATTTATACTTAAATGGCAAATATAATATTTAATTTAGGTTTAGATTAACTTCGTTCCAATACTCGTCCCACAGTCTTAAATTTTTATATGGTTTTCCATGATTCCAAGTTCATTTCGAATATAATTTTGTAAATGCGTGATATTTCTCCGGGACTTAATGTAATAACGAATCGTAAATCATGAAAATAAAAGAAATCTTGTATCTTATCAATTTTCAGAAAATTTTATGATAAAAAAGATTATGTTATCGATTTAAAAAAATAAAAACAATGGTAAAACAAAATAGTAGCCGAAACACTATAAAAGTAACACACGAATTTCAAATTTCAGGTTAACCTTTTCCTTACTTAAAAAAACATACCAGTTTATTTTTAATAAACAGAAAACCTTTGATTAACGATAATGTTGCAAAATATTAAATATGAAAAAAAAAAAATGTCTAACTCTGAAAGCAAAACAAATGTACTTTTAGGAGTGAACTTAAGAAATAAAGGTTCCAGTTTGGAAAATAGAAAGTGGGGAAAAAGTTATCCTCTATTTTGAAATTCTGGTTTTACTGAAGATAATGGAATTTAAACATAAAAAGTATGTTGATCCATGTATTTTTTATACATCTAATTACAGACAAAAAGAGCATTCGTTTGGAACTGATGTATATACTGTGTGTATACCTATTTACCTCATTTTTGATTTGGCATTGAAAATTAATGCCACTTTAAATAAGGGCTTATTAATTTTTATTGTACGGTAGATCATTTCAAAGATATTCAGCAATATAAGAAAAATGAGTGAAAATCTTAGGCTTTTAAGTTTTTTATCACCATTTTTTTATTTATTAAAACCAGTAGCATAACTTTTTCAGCATTAAAGTTCCTGTAAATTGATACCACACAAAATTTATTTTTTGTAAACAACATTCAAGATTGGCGGCTAATACACTCATTTTTCACGCTTAAATTATCTAAACTTTCAGTATGTCAAAAAAATACCAATAACGAATCGAAAAATTTAAATCCGGGAATCTCTGTCTAATTGGTTAATAATATTCCAAGAATATCTTTCACAGGTGTTTACTTGTTTTGTTTTTTTTACTTTTCTTCGTTTTAGGTTGAATCCCATTTTTCATATCGTTGATACGAATGATTAATGACGCAACTGTAAAATTTTGTGAAATTGTGCTTTTTAGGTTGGCAGACTCAAAAATATGTTTACTAAAACAGCGGTGTTCCCTTTGGAATTCCCTTTGTGGTTCACGTATGAGGATGCCACGTTTTCCAAAACAAAAGAAAAAAAATATATATAAGTTACGGTCTGAGTCAGCTGTTATTTCGATGTCAGCTGACTGAGGGGATCAGCTGATCGAGGGTATATAAGAGATGTAGCGAACACAATAAAGCTTGTATTTTACAGCAGTTCAAGGGAGTTAGATCTTATTCCTTCTTCCCTTTTTTGACATTTTGCTTTCGCCAATACTTAACTGGTGCCGAAACCCGGGACTTTAAATACCGGAGTAATATTTAATTTAAAGAAGATTTTTTTATAGTAGTTTT